>NC_056735.1:967152899-967342899 GCF_019279795.1 Protopterus annectens
GCCAAGACTACTAAAACAGTGCCTGTTAAACCACCCCCATCCAGGCCTCTTCTAGTTCTCAAATGCTTACCTTGTCTGAAGATTTAATTACTTTTATTAGAGGATCGTAACCTCACCCAGACAGGCCCTCACAAGCCCCAGATAGGAGACCTAGGGCAGAGCCCCGAGCCAGTGTCCTCTGATGATTCTGCTGATGAATCAGACATAACTGACCAGCCAGAGGCTCCCTCTCCAATTTTGAAGATTCTGATGCTGAAGAATCCATCCCAGCTGCTTCCCCCAAGGAATTTTCTTGGGAAACTTTCTTTGCATGCCATGCGAGACCAGAATTTTCCCTTTGGGAAACTTTTGCATGCCATGCGAGAACAGTTCCAATGGCAGCAACAGGATTTTTCAGACTCAGAAAAGACTTAGGACCTTTCTGCACCTCCCTCAGCACAGGCCCTTGGCTATACCCCTGTTCTCTCTGTGGTGGATGATGCTTTCAATGATGCTTGCTCCGCTCCAGATTCTTTACCCCAGCCCCTACCAAACCAGACCGATTTTACAGGGTGCCAGATACTCATCACCACCTTTACAAGGCTCCACTTGCAGACCCAGAAACTATATCCCAGGGCCCCAAGGCGTAGCGACCATAGCTAAAACCCTATTTCTTCTGAAAGGGAAGCAAAAGTCATTTAGACAGATGGGGTAAAATAGTCTTCAGCTACTCTCTCAGCTAGAGCTTTAAACTGTCAGTTCACATGAATACATACCAAAGTTTATGCTGGATGTTAACTAAAAAAACTAACCACTGATGAATCTCTCTATATAAGAAATATAAGTAGTAGATGGTAATAACATACAACAGGTTAGCAACCATTCCTTAAAATGTGGCTATGATGCACTGGAGGCTCATTTAGATCAGCCCATGACAGGCACAGTGATAAGAAGGCATGCATGGCTAAGGAAACAGCTTTACCGGATCATGTTAAAGCTAAGTTGCTAGATGCTCCTATGGACAAGACAAGTTTGTTTGGTACATCTGCCCAGCAGGTTATGAAGAAAATGGAAGAAAAGGCAAAATCTGTTTCAAAACGTTAAAGATTTTTGCAGGTTCAACCCCAAGGTTTAGCAGGAACTGCCTGCCAAAAATTGGTCCTTTCCTGACTCCACAAAATTTCAAGGGGCAGGAATAGGCGTAGGAGGCAGCAATCCAGGAAGCCTGTACCAGAGGGAAGACGGTGGCAAGGTAGGGGCAGGAATAGGATGCCCAGAGGCAGAAACCAATCCAGAGGAAGTGCCACAGAGGAAGACAGTGGCAAGGTAACAACAGAGGCACAGACACGGCCACTGCCACGTACTGCCACTACATCAACACAACCACAGTGACTTAACCCTATACCCGCCTACCAGGGAACAAATAGCTCCTCCTCTAGAAAGTTATTAACCTTATTTTCAAACTGGCCTACATAACAAAGGGACAAGTGGATTTTACAAACCATAGATCAAGGTTACGGTTTCACTTCACCACTATTCCAGTCAAAAGAGGAATGCCAAATCTACCTCCAATCAAAAACAGAGGCTCTACGCCAGATAATGGAGTTAGCAAACATGAGAGCTGTGGAAAGAGTGCCAGCAGCAGAACAAGGAAAGGGTTTCTACTCAGACTATTCCTAGTTCCAAGAAAGGAAAAAAGTTGGAGACCAATTCTCGACCTGTCCACCTTAAATACATACATCATTGTCCCAAAATTCAAAATGCTGACCCTACAGCAACTTCTTCCCATGCTGGGCAAGGAGTCTTGGCTGGTAACTCTAGATCTCAAGGAGGCATACCCCCACGTCCCCCCGACCCAATCTGCAGAAGATACCTCAGATTTCTTGCAGGATCAGAGCACTATCAATTCTCAGCATTGCCTTTTGGCTTATCTACTGCGTTCACAAAATGCCTGGCATCAGTAATCGCCATTGCAGACTTCTTCAGGAATTCAAATTTACCCATACCTGGACGACTGCCTGCTACAAGGGGACAACAAAACTGACACAGATTTACAAAGAGGTCATTTGCTTGCTAAAGCACTGGGATACCTGAGTCCAATTTACAAAGTCAAGCTAATACCAGATTTACAAAGGGGTGCTGCTTACAAGCACTGGGACAGTCAAGTCAATTACAAAAAGTCATAGTACCATCCCAAAAGGGGACTTTCTGGCGGAATTGGACACAGTAAAACAAATGGCATTCCTGACTACAGAAAAACAAAAGAACTCCCTCTATACTTCTTGGCACTAACAAAACTGAACAAGAGAACTGAAAACAAGTAAGAAAAGTACTGCAGGCCTTGGGCTTCATGGCATCATGCATAATCTTGGTTTTTTGCCAGAGACTACATATGAGAAAACAGTGGTACCTACCTAATTTATGGTCCCAACACAGACAACAGTCTAGAAACAGAAATCCCACTAATTCCATGCTTAAACATGGTAGGGTGGGCTCCAGGCATGCCAGTCAAACCCAGAGCTACCCTTTGCAGATGTCCGAAGAAACTGACACCATCAACATAGGCGCTTCGAGACCTGGATGGGGCACACATGCTGGACAAATGCGTGCAAGGCAAGGAATGGATGGACACTTCAACTTCAACTGCACATCAGCCTAAAGAAATGCTGGCAGTAAAACTGGCACCAAAAGTTCAAACCATTTTCAAAGAGGGCCAGTTGATGATAAGGACCAACAACACCACAGTCATGTGGTACATCAACAAACAGGGGGCACTCATTCATATACCTATGCAGAATGACCTTGGAGCTGTGGACCCTGGCACTCAGCTACAACATCCAGTTACAGGCAATATTTGTACCAGGGAAAGACAATACCCCTAGCAGACATATTAAGCACAGGGTACAGGCCCAGGCATGCATGTCAAACCCAGGCCTGTCTCTTTCGCAGATGTCAAGCAATCAGACCAAAACAGACAACGCCCCAGACTATCTAGACAGGCATGGGGGCTGACAAATGCGTGCAAGGATTGTGGACATAGTGATCAACTGACACTGTACACTGCTTCAAAAGAATCAGAAAAGTAAAACTGCTAAATCTAAAAGTGGCAACTAGTTCTCAAAGAGGCAGCCAGTTGATAAGGACAGACAACACCAACAACACCACAGTCATCAACAAATCAACAAACAGGGAGGCACTCATTTCCTGCACCCCTACCTTTGAGCTCTTGGACCTCGGCACTGGCACTCAACAATATACAGCATGTTACAGGCAATGTTGTACCAGGGAAGACAATACCCTAGACATATTAAGCAGAACCACTTCGGATGCCCACGAATGGAAGCTTCATCCGGACATCTTCAAGATTCATCTCAAAAGAAAGAAATGGGGGAATGCCAGCCAGATAGACTATCTCCATCTCCTCAACCACCCAAAAAAAATTCTGCACAAGGACATTCCACCCATTAGCATGGAAAGTGGATTCGCTCTCTTTCAACTGGAAGCCTAACAGCATATGCATTCCCGCCTCTTCCTTTGATACACAAGGTACTACTAAAAATCAAGGAAGAGCGTCACCCCCAAGGATCCTGATAGCTCCAAACTGGCCCAAGACAACACTGGTACCCACTGAGGAGAGCATCGAGGAACAATATGTGGACAATTCCCTGATGCCTTTGATGTTAGCAGAACAACTACAGCATCATACATCATACATCCAAACCTTTACAACAAACTGACAACTGGAAACACATAACAACAGCAGCTATTCCAGACTTTCCCAAAGAGTTAAAGACATTATTCTGAAGCACGCAGACCTTCAACAAGAAGGAACTATGCTGGAAAATGGAAAAGGTTTGTCATCTGTTCTGAGGGAGGAAAGAAAAAAGATGTCAACATAGATATGATATATATTCATTCTGGGTATCTGGCGACTTCTTCATTCAGGCCTGTCCTACCTCCTCCATCAAGATACATGCATCAGCTATTTCAGCAGAATACAGCTTTGATACACCTGTTTTTAGCACCCTTTGCTCAGACAATTCCTCAGAGGAAATCAAGAATGTAAAACCTCCAAGGAAACCCATTACCAGCTTGGGATTTAAACTTTGTGCTAGAAAAGTTGACACTCACCCTTGAGCCGAACCAGCAGCAACAGACCTACAACACCTATCATGGAAAAAAACTTTCCTACTGGCAATTACTTTACTTCAGCAAGGAGGGTTTCAGAACAGGCCTTAAATGGCAGTGCAACCCTTCCTAATCTTCCACCAAGATAGAGTGTCCATGAGGACTAATCCTACATTTATTCCTAAGGTGGTATCCAGAGTGTCTTTAAACCAGGCAATCCACCTACCTACCTTCTTTCCCAACCCACAAAACAGGGGAAAGAATACTGCGCTATAGCACTCTTGATGTTGACAGCTGCTGCTACTTACTACTTGACAGAAAAAAAGCAAAGAAGACTGACAACTTTTTTAGCCTATGCAAACAGAAGGGAAGGAAAAAAGCTATTTCCAACAGACAATCTCCAAATGGATAGGAAATGCTACGATTCTGTTACTCCTTCCATGGAAAACCAATTCCACAGAACATAAGACCTCATTCTACAAGAGCAACAGCCACTACCACAGCCTTCTTACGAGCAACCAAAGACATTATTGAGGCTACTTGGACCTCCGTGCATACATTTGCCAAGCATTATAATTTGCCTCTATATTCCAGATCCCGAGCAGGGTTTGCCACTGCTGTACTGCAAGGGATCCTAAACACACCATAATCTACCTTTATCCTCCTCCCTTGGCTATGGTATTATTTACCCACTTGTTATGACTGCAGATGCATCCATGAAGGACATAGTACAGTTTTGTGTACCTACCATAAATGTAGATGTCCGAACTGGATAGCATCTGCAGTCAGGATTACCCTCCCACCATCCCTCTGTGGTACTCCTAGGGTGTTTACCCTTCTAATAGCTAGCTGTTGGGGGTCTTCTTTATGGTGTAGTCTTTTATAGTGTTTTTGTATATGTACATACATGCTTATTGTTGTGTTTACCTCTATCTATTTGGAAACATTGGCATCTATCCAAATTTTAGCCTGCAAGAGGGCTACTGGCATCTCGGGCAACAAACACTGAGGAAAATGGCGTCGGCTAGTTTTATTATGCAAGACCAAACAGAGATGGCGTCGGGTGGAGTGCGATATCAGCGAAGCGGACCCGGACTTTGAATCGTCACTGAAGGGCTGCCTGACGACAGAATCGGCCGACTGAAGGGCTGCCTGACGACAGGACAACCCACTTGTTATGACTGCAGATGCTATCCAGTTCGGACATCTACATTTATGGTAGGTACAAAACTGTACTATATGTAGACTGAAAGAGTCTCAGGTGGAATACAAACTACAGCTAAGCTAAAATTTACTATTCCTATACCCGGCAAACAGTAATCAGATCTGCGCCATGGTGTACGCCACTGCGAGTTGCAGAAACCCACTCAAATGCAGGACTTTTCAAATAAATGAAATAACCTTACTGGTGGGCAAAATAGCCAATCAAAAGCTCAGAACACAGCCCTAGTCCAACGAGCTTCCACAGATAGTCTCTAGCCACACACCTCAGGGGTACTCTCCAGAAAAAGTTTGCTGGGGATTAATGCTCAATTCAAATACAAACATATCTAGACACAGCAGGGTCTGTGGCAAGTCTGGGCTACACAGTACAAGTGGCCAGAACACAGGAATAAATACAATCATTGAAAAATGGGCAAAGATTTCAGTAAAAATGCAGAAATAAGCAAAAACAGTGATAACAGTTATCAAGTGAGGAAATACGAACAATAATGGTCTTATCTTTGGTTGTAAGCCTGGGATGGCTCAGATGGAGATAGCAGAGTACAGGGTGGTCTCCTGCCTTAGTGGAGCTTGGTTAAAACAAGTGCAAACCAGTACAAATTTTTGGCTTTTAAAATGAATGAAAGAAAATGTACTGGTTGGCAAAATAGCCAATCAAAAGCTCAGAACAGACCTCTAGTCAAATGAACTTCATTGGATGAGTGTCCAGCCCCACACACCTCCTGCCACAAGGGTACAGAGGGCCCTTTCCAGAAAAAGTTTGCTTGGGATTAATGCTCATTTCAAATACAAACATATCTAGACACAGCAGGATCTGTGGCTAGTCTGTGCTACACAGTACAAGTGCCCAGAATACAAGAATAAATGCAGTTGTTAAAAAACAGACATAAATTGCAGTAAAAATGAAGACATAATCAACAAAAACAGTGATAACCGTTAGCAACAAGGGCGCCCACAGGCAGGTGGAAGGTGTGCACCTGCATCCCCCTGGAATCTGCTGGCTGGGAGATTATTCTTCTTTTAATTAAAAAATATGTTTATTTTTAAATTTATTTTTTAAGGGGATTCTTCTTTAAGAGCGCCCTTTGCGTCCAGTGGTTTACATCTTCATCTTCTGTGCTCATGCAGAATTTGAATTCCAGAAGATGTGGATGAATGTACAAGTGAGAGGTAGTGTGACGCCCGTGCCCTGGCCTAGCAGTCAAGGAGCCTCAATCCTCACCACTAACACCAGAGAAGAGTGTCTCATATATGAAGGAAAGGATAGCAAATACACGCAGTAAAGTGCAGTTTCCCTTAAGAGCGCACAAAGATCACAGTCAGTCCTGGGCTGGTCGCTCCCTTGCTCTCCAGGTTCCCAATAAGACTCCCCACTGGCACAGCTATAGGGTCCAGATCTCAGCCAGCTGGGCAAGCTAAAATCTCCAGCACCCTCTTTGTCCAACCTGTGCTTAGTGTTCCTCCCCAAGTAGCTGACACACACACACACTTTGAAATAAGAGTTTATACAACCACACAGACACTTCTGGGTAAGTCTGGCACAGGTTCTCCAGCTGTGCCCCTTTTGCCCAGACTATACGGTAATACCACTTGCCACCACCCAGCTAATATTTATCAGCTACTTAAACAGTCAAGGCTTATTAGAGTGATTTGGTACAGGATCCTTATATACATGCAACGTACACTTAGAGCTTAACTTATCTCTACACAAAACAGCCACAGTTGAAAGATTTTAAAATATTTAATAATAAATAATAAAAGCACAAAACAATAGTTCTTACTACACAGTGCTAGTCAAGAGTTCAGAGATCACAGAGAAATACTAAAAATAATTCAGTAGTACAGTTCTGACATCACAGAAAAACACTTAGTCTAATCTTTATAGTTTCTAGCTATTTCCAAGAGAAAACACAAGTCTAAGATAACTTACATTTAGAGCAAGACAGTGCTGAGTTGGATGGTCAAGACAAAAATGCTTAATGTCTTCTGATTCTCTTTGTTTAAATTGCTATCTTCAGTCCTGATTCTCATTACATAATTTTTTGCACTTTCCTGGGGTTCCCAGGCTGACAGATACTACATTATTGTTATCTTGCACCTGCAGGAAACTACAGCCATATAAAATACATTCCAAAAAAATGAGGGTTATGCTACTCAACGCCAGGAGTTTAAATCTCAAAATGCATGTGTTCAAAGCACTCCCAAGTATGGAGAACATCGACATCTGTGCAGTAACTGAAACCTGGTTCAAGGCTCCAGAGAGCACTCCAGCACTACTGGGCTACAACTCATATCACACATTTCGGCCACAGAACATGAACCAAAACACAAAAGGAGGGGGTGTATCCATATTCATCAAGGATACCCACACCTCCAGATTAGTGGCACAGCATGATACCTCTGAGATCATCCATGTGACCCATCCATGTGAGGGTCTGAGAGTTGAGCCTGTCTCAACTCTCTCTCCTTGTAACTCTTCCCAGCTCCCCTTCCACATGAAGTCTGGCATTCTCTGACAGTGGTGCCTCACTGTCAGCCTGGGTACTCTTACTCACCTCTACCTTCGCAGTCACTCTGTCCAAGGGAACATCAGTACCCACAAGCAGCTGTGGCCCACCTTCAGTCTCACTGCTACAGAGCAGCTCCCTCCCTGAAGTAACCATCTCACCAGTCCTGGCGGCAAGTATGCAGTCTTTCTGGGTCTCCCCCAGGCTACCAGACTTGCATGCTTGTCTCCTAGCCTGACCACGTGTAATTGCATAAGCACATGGTACTGCCTCATCCAAATCCTTCCCTATCAGGACATCTGCAGGATGGTAGTTTGGTACACCTGTTGTCTCAAGACAACTTATTATTGGCATTTTGTCTTGCCCACTTACTGGCTCCCTCACCTTTGGTTCCCCACCTTGCCTCCATGGACACATGTATGCCACATGGCCCCACTGGTTGCATTCAAAACATTTAACCCTAGCTCCTGGATGTGCACCTGGACTAGTGGCTTCTCCTGCCACTGGCAGATTCTGTTGTGGTAGTCTGTGCTGCCCACCATGGGTTCCTTTAGACCCATGAGCAGTACTGGGAGTTTCCTTCCCGTGCAGGGCTGCCCTGCTTGCCAGGTATAGGTCTCCCTTCTTCCCCAACTTATCTGAAGTAGCACATTGTCTGTTAGCTAACCAGATCCTCATGTCCTCAGGCAAAGTGCAAAGGGCTTGTTCCCTCACCAAAAGGTCTGCCAGCCCTTCAAAAGTGGTGACCTGACACCCACTCACCATCTATAGAAATAAGTGCTCAATTCAGCAACATATTCACACACACTTTCATCTGCCTTGCGTCTATGCTCACAAAACTTTTTCCTATACATTTCAGGTGTTAGCTTAAAAAACTGTAGTAGACAATTTTTTACAGAAGTATAATCAAAATATGCAATGTTGGACATTTTAGATGATACAGTTACAGCTTTACCATGGAGTAAGGGGGTCAGGAACTGTACCCAGAGCCCTTGGTCAACTTCATACTGTTTACATACCTTCTCAGACATATGAACGAAACTATCAAAATTACCCCCCTCTTTAAACTGTGGAAGAAATTTACTGACCTTTTGTGCTTCTGGGATCCAGTTACTCCCTTCCCCATTACCGCCACGACTCTGGCGAAGAGTCAGCATCTCCTTCTCATGCTGCCTCTACCTCCTCTTTTCCTCAGCTTCCAGGCATAGTAGTTTCGCATTCTCCTCAGCTTGCCAACATCGCAGTCTCTCAGTTGCTTCTATTTCCACACGCCTGGCCTCCATCTCAAGTCTCTTTAGCTCCAGCTGGATTTTTAAGTCCACTGCAGAAAGGTTGAGCTGTCCATTCTCCGAGGGTGTTATATCTCAACTGCCAGTCTGAATGTCCTCCTTTTTGCAGTTTTTTGATGCGGCTGTAACCAAGGCTGCAGTCCGGTCTGCCTTAGTCAGGTTTCCATGCACCAGTCCCCTAGCCTGGCACATCTCCACCGTCTGGCTCCTTGTCAGCTTTCCATACTCCTCTGCTGACATGCTGCCTGCTCACTCTGACTAACTAAGCTAACAAAAGAAATAAAACAATTGTGATCTGAACTGTTGAGTATTCACTGCGTGGTTGATGTAGAGTATAAAACACCTTCAAAGCTCCCTGTACACAAGCTACAGGGATTCACTCTACCCATGCCACTACAAGCTAATTAGTATTTGCCAACCAATTAATATGTGGTGTGGTGTGGATATCCCACCAGTGCTACCAATTAATATGTGAATTCCAGAAGATGTGGATGAATGTACAAGTGAGAGGTAGTGTGACGCCCGTGCCCTGGCCCAGCAATCAAGGAGCCTCAATCCTCACCACTAACACCAGAGAGGGCATCTCATATATGAAGGAAAGGATAACAAATACACACAGTAAAGTGCAATTTCCCTTAAGAGCACACAGAGATCACAGTCAGTCCGGGGCTGGTCGCTCCCTTGCTCTTCAGGTCCCCAATAAGTCTCCCTACGGGCACAGCTATAGGGTCCAGATCTCAGTCAGATGGGCAAGCTGAAATCTCCAGCACCTTCTCTGTCCAACCAGTGCTTCGTGTCCCTGCCCAAGTAGCTGACACACACACTTTGAAGTAAGAGTTTATACAACCACACAGACACTTCTGTGGAAGGCTGGCACAGGTTTTCCAGCTGTGCCCTGTTTACCCAGACTGTACGGTAGTACCACTTGCCACCACCCAGCTAATTTTATCAGCTACTCAAAGGCCCTTTTAAGGGTGTCCAATTATTACTGTGCAATATTATCCAATTGATAGTATAACAAAACAGTCAAGGTTTATTAGAGTGACTTGGTACAGGATCCTTATATAAATGCAGTGTACTCTTAGAGCTTAACTTATCTCTACACAAAACAGCCACAGTTGAAAGATTTTAAAATATTTAATAATAAATAATAAAAGCACAAAACAATAGTTCTTACTACACAGTGCTAGTCAAGAGTTCAGAGATCACAGAGAAATACTAAAAATAATTCAGTAGTGCAGTTCTGAAATCACAGAAAAACACTTAGTGTAATATTTCTAGTTTCTAGCTATTTCTAAGAGAAAACACAAATCTAAAATAACTTACATTTAGAGCAAGACAGTGCTGTGTTGGATGGTCAAGACAAAAATGCTTAATGCCTTCTGATTCTCTGTGTTTAAATTGCTGTCTTCAGTCCTGATTCCCATTACATCATTTTTATACACTTTCCTGAGGTTCCCATGCTGACAGATACTACATTCTTGTTATCTTGCACCTGCAGGAAACTACCGCCGTAAAAGACATTCCACATGTAAACTGTAGTAATTATTCTTTAAGTTAAAACAATAGGCAAGATGCTTCACTCCAGACTCATCGACTTTAAATTTTAACTTCAAAGGACAGACAAGAAATGCTTGACTTTGCTTTCTTTACAGCAGAGGTTAATGTTGCTACATTGTTTTAAGTATAACATTTCACAGCATATCCTTTCATTTAAAAAAACAAACTTGTAGTTCAACATTTCACAGTAGTTTCTTTCAATTAAGACAACAAGTATGTAGTTCAACATTCATATTTACAAATGATAGAATTATCTATAAAATTCTATCTGGCTAGGCTGGCAGCCTTCACAGGTATGTGTGTGTGTGTGTGTGTGTGTGTGTGTGTGTGTGTGTGTGTGTGTGTGTGAGAGAGAGAGGGAAATATGTAGGGGTGTGTGGATGTAAGAAGTAGGTAGGTATGGGTGTACATACGTGTATGTAGGAAGTAGGTAGGTAAGTTGGGGTGTGTGTGTGCGCGCGCGTGTGTGTATGTGTGTGTAAGAGGGAAGTAGGGGTGTGTATGTGTGTATAAGTAAGAGGGGAGTAGGAGTGTGTGTATGGGGGGAGATTCATACCTCGCAATTATCCAGATTGTTGCCTCATATTTTCTGTTTGTTTCTCATAAAATATTGTTTTTCTGGCAAATCATTGAGGACTGAAGTCTGAAAATAATGGCAGACATTTGTGTTTTAGATTTTACATCCTCAGAAAATGCATATTAATGCAAACATTGTTGTATGGCCCACTTTCTAACGAGGTAGGGGGTGTATGGGTGTGTCTTACCTCTCAACTGTACAGATTTTCACAGACTGTCCAGATGTTTGCCTTATATTTTTGGCCTTTTCCTCATAATTTTTTTTTTCTTTTGACAAATCACTGGGATGAGCTAAGGATTAAAGTTACTAAATAATGACATGTATTTGAGTTTCAGATTTCATGCAAAATGTCCATATTTTAACCCTATATTCCTCCTAAAAGGATTGAAGTTGATAAATAATGACAGACATTTGAGTTTTAGGCATTATATCCTTTAGAAAAATGCAGGTACTTCCTTATTACAGCAGCCTTGGTGATATACTTACATAAACAGTACATTTAATGGCAAGTCCTTGTGTGAAATGATCTATACTGTTACATAATTATGCTCACATTGCCTTGTCACATACTTGAATGTTTGAAGAGGGGCAAGTATATAATTTTAGGTAAAATCAGGGACAAGCGTGTTTTGAGGAGTGGGACATTGGTTTTATGATTCTTATTCTGAAAATGCATGTTGATGCTAAACCTGTTTCAGTAACTTTTAAGTGAATCAGAGTTAAATGTGTCACTGGGTTTGGGTTTTGTTTCCTTCTATTTTAGACTTTGTGTAGAAACTGAGAGGCATGAATGTGTAGTATCGGCCGATTATTTTAATTTTTTGATTTTTATAAAAATTGGCTTATAGGGACATCTGTATGTTCTAATCATAGATCAATAGCTGCATATATTGCTAAAAGCATTGCTAACAGGCAGTATTATTACATGTTTCGTGGATTTGACTGTTCACTTGCTTAACTAACCCAATATCATCAACAATTTGTAGACCCAACATTACCTTACCAGATCCCGTTTTGTTCCTTTAGCAATAAAGCCACAAATGGCTACCTTTCCTAATGCATCTCTTCTGAATAGCAGATAAAGCTACATAGTTGTCTTAGAACTGCATACTCTAAAAATGCAAAAATTAATATCATATGTTAAAAAAACTATTCAAGTACAGATGGCTTGTCAGTTTAGCATGGTGACCACACTCTAGTTTCGAGCATTATCTTACATGAGTGAAGTTCAAGTGAAATCTGCTCATTTTATGAAGGCTGCTATAATAAGGAAGCACAAAATGAATACTAACACAAATCCTGTTATTCTAGCAATTGTTTAAGTTCATAACAGTAATGTTTATAATCTGTCCCTATTTGTTTTAGCATTTGTCCAGATTTCTTGCACTAAGAGGTTGAGGTGTGTGTGTGAGAGAGTGAAATGCCCTAGTTTGAGTTAGATAGAATTTATTTCAAGTGCATTTTCAAGAAATTGTGAGCTTCAAAGGAAGTTAAGTTTACTGCTGCTCATGCTAAGTGTGCTGAAAATGTGCAACCGTTTGCTTAGTAAATGGTATCACTATTGTGGTATAGAATTTTAAAGCAGCGTTAGCACAGCTGATAGTATACTTGCATCTTGATGTAGAGGGCTGTAGGTTCTACTCCCACAGCATCTAGATTTGTATTTTAAGGTGGTGAGGTGCTGCAGTCCTGAGTATGTCATCCTTTGGATTAGATGCCTAGTAACTATGAATCTGTTTTTCAGCTTGCCACCCATTCCCTGTTACAATATACCAGCTTACCATTTTTTTAATGTAACATAGGCAGTTTATTCTTCGAGGCAGCAGGCACTGTATTTATAGATGTAACACTGAAATATAAAATTGTTTTCTAGCAACAACCTGTTTATTAGTTTCAGATCTCTTTAATGTGGTATTATTCAGATGACTTTTACTTCTGCAGAGATTGTGCATATTGACTGATATTGGTGGATTGTAATTACAGAATGTTGAGTGGCCATTTATGGTTGAAATGTTCTGAATGGGGCATTTTGTCATTATTGGTTCAAAACTACAAATTTAAAATGCACTCTAACAAGCGGTGCTGTATTTATACAAGGGATATAATTCAATTATTATATTTTATAATTAATACA
Organism: Protopterus annectens; assembly: GCF_019279795.1. NCBI lineage: Eukaryota > Metazoa > Chordata > Ceratodontiformes > Protopteridae > Protopterus > Protopterus annectens. The sequence continues at coordinate 967,166,298 of NC_056735.1, forward strand.
ATCAGGATGGTGAATCAAAGAACTTTAGCATGGTCCTAAAAACGTGTGCAAGGGGCCTATGATTTGAAAACGGCCCAAAGGTAAACTTAACCCGCCACTGGCCAGATGCATTTTCTTTGAATGTGAGTTTCAGTGTTGTTTCAGTGAATGTGAGTTTCAAAGATAGAGAGTTTTAACGCCAAGTCTGTTTTCATTGTAAAACTATTGCTTTGTCTAGCAAATGTCTATCAGTGTTTATGCTATATAATTTGAAGTAAAAGTTGTAAATTAAATCCAAATATCTGTAATCATTCTAGAAGTAAAGCATAAAACAGTATGCACACTGAAAGTTTTTAACCGTGTTTATGGGAACTGGGGAGAAATAGCCAAGTAATGGGACACTGGAGTGGCTGTGGCAGGGGCTGAGGGTTTACATTTGCACCCCACCCCCCTGCAAAAAATCCTGCGGGCTCCCCTAGTTAGCAAGTGCAGAAATGCAAGTAATAATGGTCTTATCTTTGGTTTTAAGCCTCTGATGGCTCAGATGCAGATAGCAGAGTACAGGCTGGTCACCTACCTCAGTGGAGCTCAGGTAAAACAAAAATGTTAAATATGGTGTAATTGGATAAATCCAAAAATGTAGTCCCAAGCCATATCAGATCATTTTTTTTTATTTTTGTTCCCCCTGAACTTCAATGTTACTGGACTGGTCCTTTAGTAACCAGTGTTCACACTGGGTCTACCATCTACTTTTCAAGTCCCTAGACTTGCTCCATATTTGCTGGAGCTGATTGTGGTTCCTTACTTTGTCCTGGGGGTTCGGCTCATCTGTGCTTCCACTGGGGGGACTTTTGTTTATGACTAATCCACTCTATTAGCCCCCCTCCATGCTTGTTGATTATAACTGAAGGCAACTCCCCTTAGGGAGCATATAAATGAGCACTCAGTCAGTCACCTGAGTTCATTGAACCCAGGTTGGTGGGCAGTTGTCAGGACTTTATCCCTCTATGCCACTGGATTGACTGCATCAGATGCACTGTTAAGATAATTCAGCACTTCATGGATTTCCTTGATTTACATGATGCTTTTAGAATTTTATAAACTGATGTAAGAGGACATGCGAACCACTGCATTAAGACAAAACATTTTAAAACTATATTTTTAACAAGTAGCAATATAATAACAGAGGAGTCTTAAAGTAGTGTTGTCGCCTCACAGCAAGACGTTGTCGCGTTCGACTCTCAGCTAGAGCGTCTTCTGTGTGGAGGCATGCATGAATGGGCATGCCTTCGTTGAAGGTTTTGCGTCAGGGCTGGTAATTCGGCATGTAAAAATCCACTACAAAACATTAGTGGACTGGAGTTCCGCTGTGGCGACCCCAAACCGGGATAAACCAAAAGACACAACAACATTTCATGTTCCTGCACCATGCTGTATTTATTTATATATTTGCATTGGAAAGGTCTGACTGGGTCACTAAATGCCCCCTTTACAGTGAAGGCTCATAAAAATATTTAGTGAAAGAGTGAAAGGAAAAACTTACAAGGGAATTATAACAGGTGTTTTGTGAGTACAAGCAATATTTGAAGTATGGTGATTACAGATTCAGCATAGACTGTAAATTAACATATAATAAAGTCATTAACATCAACAGCTGCAGCAGTGTACATAAGAGTAAACATCAGCTGAAGATAAAATGCATCCATTCTAAATAGGGTGACAATACAGTAGCATAAGGTGGTGATTTCAAAGAAAATTTTATCAGTAGTTGCAGAAGTATTGTCAAAAGAAGTATTAAGTGAAAAAATTATATCCACTATAAATAGGCTAGGATAAATGATCACATAAGAAGTATTTAGAGACGATCCTATGTATATAAAATGTAATATATTTGATATAAAAGTAAATTAGTTGAGCAATTCAGATGTAGTGGTAATACTTGAATTACATTTTCTGAGTTGCTTTCACTACTGGTCACCTAAGTTATTTGCTTGGCATATTTTGATGCCTGCATACACTGCAGGTCAAACTTGCTAATGAACAGGAGGTTGAAAGAGGGTGAGTTGGCTGGTGGTTTCATTCTCCTATAAGGAACATTGCCCATCCCTAAATGGCATATACACCATGACTCAGTGTCCCTTCTCACAAACTACCTTGAGTAGGAGGCAGTATTTATACCCTGTTTACCTCGTCTGAAGGCAGTAAGGAATCCTTCATCCTAAATGTGTGTGTGGGGGTGAACTGTGGTTTAATATGTAGCAGACTATGTTCAGGATGGCAGCACATAATGTACAGGTTGTAAGGAATATATTTGCAGGCATAGTCCACAACTATGCCTCTCAACCTGTTGGCCAAAGAATCAGGCACAGAGTCGTAACATAATTGAGAATGAGAGACCAGATTTTGGTGTATGTAGTCAGTTGCTAGCATAACCGATTTTACAGTTGCATGCATTTTCTGAAGGATATGTTCTCTGAAAAACAAAGGATGTTCATCATGTTTCACTGTTGCAGTCATTACATTTGGGTAATCTGCTGGCAGGTTGCCGTCAGTTGGCTTGATCAACAAAGTCTTGGGTCCTGCATCGGTTGCTGTCCCTTCTTCCATGACGTCAGGTCGTCAGGGGTATAAAACATGCAGCTGATGCCATTACATCAGTCTTTCTTGCCACGAGGTGCCCGAAGCAGAAGCAGTTCGCAAGTGCCGGTCGGCCGACTCCTGAAATTTTCATTTTCGAGTTTCAGAACCGAAGTATTCAACTAAAAGCTAAGTACCCCGTTGGGGAAACTTTTTCTTGTTCCTTACCGATATCAGTAAAAGTTAATAATTGTATTACTTGTTGGAAGCAAATACCTCATAAAGATTTTCATTTGTACTGTATTCCTTGCCTAGGCCCTGACCACGATGTACCTCGCTGTCGGTTTTGTGCTTTATTTTATCAGCGCACTATCCGGTACATCTTTGCTTCAAAATATTTCAGTTCTCAGTTTAATTATCCAGAAATGACATCGGTTAACCGTCCGACTACCGGAATACCAAAAAAAACTCAAAGAAAAAGACAGAGACGGGCCGTTGAGGTCCACAACTGCAGACGGCGCTTCTCCTAAGCCAGTCGCCAGTTCGCCGGTATTCAGTGAGGCTACTTCTGATTCACAGGCCTCTACTGAGACCCATTTGGAGTCTGGTATGCTGCGAGATGCTTCACATATGGAACCCGCAGATGTCTCTACCTTGGATGGGTCCAGAGCCGCTGAGCAGGCACCAGCTTCTGAGGGTGTGTTCACACCTACAGGCTTGCATATTAAACAGACTCCAATTTCAGTGCTAAGGCCTAAACCTCAATCTATATCTAAAAAACCGACGCCCAGGCCCCTATGCCTAAAAAACAAATGATCAAAATGCCTGAAGATTTAATTACTCTAATCGGGGGTAGTCAACCCACCCCCTCCGAGAGGCCTAGGATTGAATTTGATTATGAATCTTCTGAACAGGACTCTGTTTCTTCTGACTCTTCTAATGGTCTGGATTTGTCCATACCTACTTATGAGGACTCTGATGCAGAGGATTCCATTCCCTCTGCTTCTCCAACTGAGGATTTCTCTTTTGGGGAAATTTTACATACCTTAAGGGAGCATTTCCACTGGGAAAGTCAGGATTTCTCTGAATCCAAAAAGAGGCTTAGGGATTTCCTTCTTCTTCCTCAGCATAGACCTTTGGCTATACCTCCTGTACTAGATGTTGATGATGTGTTTTTGGAATCCAGTATGGCCCCTGATTCCTTGCCTCCAGCCCCTAGCAAACCAGACAGGTACTACAGGGTTCCTGAGTACCACAAATTCCTTTTCAAGAATCCTGTTGCAGACCCTGAAACCATTTCTCAGGGCCCCAAGGGCATTAAGGCTTCTACTGCTAAAAATCCTACCACTTCTGATAGAGACTCCAGGGCGCTGGACAGATGGGGTAAAAAGGTTTATATGTCTGCAGCCTTAGCAATCAGGGCATTAAACTGTAATTTTAATGCTAAAATATCAACAGCATGTCATGGGACTGCTTAAACAGAAAATGATGTTGATTTCTGTCTGTGTGGAGAATAAAAATTTGCAGGATTTATTACATTCAGCTGAACAAGTTGGCAAATGTACTTTGCAATGTGGTTCTGATTATTTAGAGGCCTCTTGTAGGGCTGCTGTTACAGGGTCTGTGCTTAGAAGGCATGCTTGGCTTAAGGAGCAATCTCTGCCTGATCCTGTTAAAGCAAAACATTTGGATGCTCCTTTACAGCAGGACTGCCTATTTGGCAATAAAGCTGAAGAAGTTCTAAAGAAGATCGAAGATAAAGCTAAATCTATGCAAACTGTGAAAATTTCTTACAAGTGCAACCTCCTAGATTTAGTAGGCATTGGCCTACTAAGAACTGGTCCTTTCCAGCTCCTTCCAGAGCCTCTATGGCCAAACCCAGACATTCCAAAAGCACCAGGTTTCAGTCCCAAGGGACTCTCAGAACTAAGCAATGGGGTGCTTCCACCTCCAAATCTGGAAACAACAAGGCACTACCCTATGGTAAACAGTCTCAATGACTTCCCTTTGAAATTACCAAGCACTTACCTCTTAGCCACCCCTTTGGGGGGAAAACTGGCTCTTCATTTAAGAAACTGGCAACTGGCAACCCAGGACAAATGGGTTTTAAATATAGTGTCCCAGGGATACAGATTTCATTTCCACACACTGCCAACTCCAAACGTGTGGCCAGAGGCTCAGAAACAAGTTCTTTCCCTCCTAAACATGGGGGCTATTCAACTAGTACCAGAAGAGGAAAAGGGACAAGGTTTTTATTCCAGACTTTTCTTGGTACCCAGAAAAGACAAATCATGGTGACCAATTTTGGACCTGTCCACTCTAAACACCTTTCTGGACATTCCAAAATTCAAGATGGTGACTCTTCACCAATTACTTCCTATGCTAGGCAAAGATGCCTGGTTGGCAACTCTCAACTTAAGAGGCTTACCTGCATATCCCAATCAGAGAATCTTGCTGAAGATTCCTACGCTTCAAAGCAGGCTGCATGCATTATCAGTTCTCTGCACTGCCCTTTGGTTTGTCTACTGCGCCCAGGGTATTCGCAAAGTGCCTGGCTCCAGTAATTGCATTTTGCAGGCAAAAAAATATTCAAATATATCCATACCTAGACGATTGTCTAATTCGGGCAGAAAACCAGGCCATTCTTCTAAAACATCTAGCATTTTAAAAAGAGTTCTAACCTGTTTAGAATACACCATAAACAAAAAGAAATCTCAACTGGTACCCTCTCAAAAGATTATATTCCTGGGTGCAAGCTTGAATACAACTGCCCAGATGGCTTGCCTTACGCCAGAAAAGCAAATTAATTTGGTGACTTACTTCAAATAGGTGGCCACAAAAACCCTGCTATCTGCAAGGCAAATACTGCAAGCCTTAGGGTTCATGGCCTCCTGCATTCTTCTAATTCCATATGCAAGACTTCAGTGGTACTTAAAAAGTTTATGGAGTCAACATTGTCACAGCCTGAAAACAATGATTCCTATCATATCTTGCCTGCGCCTAGAGTTCCTATGGTGGGCAGAAGCCTGTCACCAAAACAAGGGACTGGCATTCACACCACCCCCTGCCGCCCAACCCCTAACTACAGACGCATCAGACTATGCATGGGGGGCTCATCTGGCAGGGAAGTGCATTCAGGGCAAATGGAGCCCAAATCAAATGCACCTTTATACCAGTCAAAAAGAAATGTCAGCTGTACAGAATGCACTGACAGCCTTCAAGGACTACCTTCATCCAGGACAATTACTGATAAAGATGGATAACACCACGGTTATGTGGTACATAAACAAGCAGGGGGGTACACATTCCTACCCCCTCTGCAGACTAGCCATGGCATTGTGGAACACAGCTATGAGCTACCAAGTACAACTACAAGCTCAATTCCTGCCAGGAAAGCAGAATGTTCTGGCAGACGAGCTAGGCAGAAATCTCATGGACCCTCATGAATGGAAACTGAAACCACAGATTTTCTACATGTTGACACGCAAATGGGGGAGCCCAGACATAGATCTTTTTGCCTCACCCCAGAGCTACCAGTTGGACAAATTTTGCACAAGAACTCATCACAAAAAAGCCTGGAAAGTGGATGCTCTGTCCTTCAGCTGGAAAAACCTATCAGTCAATGCCTTTCCCCCTCTGCCTTTGCTCTCCAAAGTTCTACTAAAAGTCAGAGGACAAACCAAAAATGATTTTGATTGTTCCAGACTGGCCTCACCAACACTGATACCCACTCCACCGCAGTGTGTCACACATTTCTCCGTGGCACCTGCCTCAGACACCTTCCTTACTGTCTCAGCAGGAGAACCAAATTCTGCACCCTCAGCTCCAAACATTGAATCTTGCAGCTTGGATAATCACTTAAATTCTCCCTTAGCATCCCTCAGCAAACCTGTGATGGATGTAATTTTGGAGGTGAGAAGACCTAGTGCTAGAAAATCTTATACTGACAAATGGAAAAGATTCTGTGCCTGGAATCAATCTCAAGGGATGAGCACAGCAGTGCCCAATTTACCTCAGATTTTGCAATACTTAACTGAGATGCTTCACAATGGTCTGTCTTTTTCTTCCATAAAAATCCATGCCTCAGCCATTTCAGCTCATTACAACACACCAACCTCCCCTTCTCTCATCCTCTTCTAAAGCAGTATCTCAGAGGGGCCAAAAACTTGAGACCACCCAGGAGAGCTCCAACCCCTGCCTGGGACCTTAACTTTGTATTGGAGAAACTTACTCTACCTCCTTTCGAGCCAGCTGCAACTGCAGGCTTAACATTTATTTCTTGGAAAACATCCTTCCTTTTAGCAATCACTTCAGCTAGAAGGATATCTGAATTACAGGCCCTTATGGCAGTGGAGCCTTTCATCATCTTTCATGCGGACAGGGTGACACTCAGGACCAATCTATCTTTCATGCCCAAGGTGGTATACAGTGTGGCTCTTAATCAGTCCACTCATTTGCCAACTTTCTTTCCCAGTCCACAGAACAAGGGAGAGCAGATTCTGCATTCATTGGATGTACACAGATAACTTAGATTCTACTTGGACAGGACTAAATCTCAAAGAAAATCTGAACAACTGCTGGTAGCATTTGCTGCAGGGGCAGAGGAGAAGGCTATTTCAAAGCAAACTATTTCTAAATGGATAAGCCATTGTATTCATTTCTGTTATAAGCACCATGGAAAACCTATCTCCCAGGGGATCAGATCTCATTCCATCAGGGCTGCATCTGCTTCAGCAGCCTTTCTCAGAGGTGTTCCTACCAGGGATATTCTAGAAGTTGCTACCTGGAGTTCAGTTCATACTTTCACCAAGCATTATCACTTACCAATTTTCTCTAAATCCAGAGCTGGCTTTGCCACTGCTGTTTTGTAGGGCCTTATAGCTGTTCCTAATGATGTATAAATCCATCCTCCCAACCTTAGCTTTGGGAATCTACCCAAATGTAATGACTGCAACAGTGAACATCTACATTTATGGTAAGTGTACACAACTGTACTTTCTTCATTTTTCTACTGTCCTTATAAATGTGACAGAAAAGCAAAAATGTTATGAGGAACAAACGTAAAATATGAGGTAAAATCAGAGACAATTGAGAACTACTAATCTTACAACCTCCTAGCACAAGAAGCAGGGACTAAGCCAAGCTCATGTTGGAACAAATGACAAGTATCAGGGACCAAGTTGATGTATTTTTCCTCTCATATTTAAAAAAAGTGTTATATTAACAGGTTGTGCATTAGCTTGGATGTCATGATGGATGTAAACAACATACCTCTCAACTGCCCCTCGTTGTGAGAAACATTTTTCATTGTAAGTCTTACAAATTCCATGGTCCATGCTATTCCGCATTGAAAGTGTCACTTTCATTGTTAAGCATTTTCTAACAAATATCCAATGTAAATAATGGTAAACCATATTTATTGGAAAACTTTTGATTAATATGAAACCATGCTATGAGCTTTCTAGTTGAAGTTGTTAGAAAGTGTTTCACATTTTAGCCATTTATTCCACATTATGCAAGGAAGTGTTCCTCATTATGGAGACTAAAGGATGTTCGCTGTAATGAAGTCAGACACTTGGATGTTTTTCATTCTTTAGGGACTGGACAGCAAACATCATCAGTGTCCCTGGAAGCCAGAGATTACATGGAAACAAAAATGGAAGTTTGAATTGAGGAATTTTCTGAAAATCAGTAACTGTTGAGAAATATGGGTGCAGAAACATTGCTTCCACTGGGATTTGGGGATGGCAGGTATACGACAGATTGGTCTGTCACCCCGTGCTTAAGCAACTCCATGAATCACTGTGGTGGTGAAGTCTGATGTAGTAGATTTATTGATGTAGTTATTTATTTTTTTTTCCTTTGCTGCCTTTTCCTTCTTTATTATGGTACTTCCTTCTCCTATTTGTGCAGTTCAGTTTGCATTTTGACATTTGGAAAATGAAACTTGTCAGTCAGTGCAGCTTAGCCAATCAAACAAATGGCTAGTTGATGTTCAGTGACTAGTAGAGTAGCCTTGTGAATTAAACAAAAGCAAGCCTGTAATACTTTTCAGCAAATGGTGCACTTTAAGTATATACCTTAGGACAAATTACAGTTGTAGTGAAGAATTACAATAGATGACCAAACCCACTGAAGAAATATTTTAAGATTGTTTTCATTTTATAGTACTCAGTCATAGGAAGTTACTAGGCTACTGGCCCTGAGGCCCTTATATAAGCCTAGCCAAGAGTTTAGCCCATGCATAGACAAATCAGCACCTGATGCCCCTGTCCAGCAGGGACACGGCTGGAATCCCAGGGGATGTATTTTATATTTCCCATCCAGTTATCCAGATTGCGCTTTAAAAAGGGGTAAAGAGGTACTCTGCTTGACATGGAGAGGGAGTCTATTCCATAGATTGGGGGAGTCTGTGGGACACAGATCTGTCCTGCCAGCAAGTCCTATTGATGTTACAGACCAGGTTGAGGCCGCGTGTGCAGGTTACTCGAGTGGAGCTTGACTTGCAGATATGCAGCAGTCCTATCAAGGCAGGGTCCAAGATCGCCTTGTATGACACACAGAGGTCAGATCTGAGGAGTCTATATGAAATAGAGTAGAGGGATAGGGCATTTAGCCTATCTGTGTATGGTAGAGTTTTGTGGCCCTGGATTCTCCTGGTGAGGAACCTCTGTGGTCTCTCCAGCTGCTGCATGTGCTTTTCGAGGTACATGCCGAATGGGGAGTTGTACTCAATAATGGGCCTTATAAGGGAAGAATACAGGGATGTTATGACCTCCTTGTTCCTGGATGAGAAACTATTACTTACGAGGTGGGCTATGTAGAAAGTTTTCCAAACAATGGAAGCAACATGGTTGTCAAAAGTCAGGCTGCTATCAGTCTGGGTGCCCAAATCCCTCACGACTGACTGTGTGCTTAGAATGTTGCTATTAATGTGATAATTTATGGGGACATCTCTCTCCCCAAAGGGGATGATGATGCATTTTTTTGTATTCAACTTGAGGCCATGTTTCTGGCACCAGTCATTTGTTTGGGTGAGGCCCTCTTGGAGGATGTCCATGTCACTAGGGGAATTGATGACAGCCCTCAACTTGCAGTCATCTGCAGACTTGGTCAGCCATAGCCCACTGGTTTTGGCCTGTACCTTAGAAAAGTATATCCCAAATAACAGAGGCCCCAAGACTGAACCCTGGGGTATGCCACTCGATACAGGTCTACTGATTGAGGTGGCTTCCCCTATTTTGACTAGGTGGGTTCTATCTGTGAGCCAGTTGGCTACCCAGCTAGTAACATACGGAGTGATGCCTAATTGAGGGAGTTTATCTGTATATGAATCAAACCTATATCAAGTTTAATCTGTTTGCTTCTGGAGTAATTTTTTATCACCCCTGATGAGAAACAGTACATAGGCTTACTTGATGCAACAGAATATTACTTTCAAAGAAAGAAATAATATTTTAAGCTGTGTTGAATGAGAAACAAAATATATTATGGGTCTATGGTAACTGAATAATTAGCTTAATATTGTAGACTTGAGATAGCTACTCAAGAAATAGACTACATTATAGAGCATCAAATAAATGAGAGCAGTAGGACATAACAGTTAGCTCCTCTACTTATATTGTTAATAAAATTATTTTCATTACATACTTCTTGAGCATAATCCACTTTTTGTATTAACCAGAAGCAATTCTTTTAAAATGAAAAGAAAATGAAAAAAAATGGACTAGACAGTCAGTTTCAAATAGTTTCACTCTTAATTACTGTTAGTTTCAAGCAACAGTCAAGTGCACACATTTTCGTAAGGAAAACATGAACAAAAAAAGTTGTACATTACATTACTGGCAATATAATGTTAGCGGCCATTTTAAAAATGTTCAGCCCATTCCAAAACCTTGATATTAATAATATGACTGATCAAAGAACATGCTAAATCAAACAAAATTTGCTTTGAAATCAACTGATACCTCAAAAGTTTCTGATTAAACAGGAAGATATTTATGTTTCAAAATGTTTTATTATTTTGTTTTGTCCTGTAACAAGAGTTGAGATTATTAGTGGTAAACCTTAAAGAACATTTTTGCCAGACTGGTAGAGTAAAATAAGGGTGTCTTTTGCTTCCGTGGTTGTTAACAATAGCCGTGTAATCCATATTACAACTGCTTAACAAAAATGACAATGTCAAAGGACATCCTTATAAAAAAAAATGGAATTTGACATCATGCATAAATGGAATGACTGTAAATATTAGACTGATAACGGACATAATTGGGTATCACACAAACTCTCAGAAATTTAAGTTATAACATTTAGAAACTGTAGAGGGATTCTGTGAGACTGTGGTACATTTCATGTATTACATTCTTAGGATTGCATCCCAGGAAGTCATGTGATGAAGTTCCGTTAGTTAATTGGAAGAGCTATAAAATAAAAATAAAGAAAGCATGCACAGGATTGTGAATTTAGTTCAAATGATGCAGCAGCTAAAATTGACTTTATCTGTATAATCATTTGTATCCTACTGACTAGCAGGGACAGTAAACCTTGGAGTAATTTTCAGTATTTTTTTATGCAAGGGAAATGTAAAAGAGCATTTTTTTAATATTCTTTTTATTCAACATTTCAAAATGTACCATACCATCATCACTTGAAAGCACTAAAACATTTTTTGTTGTCAACCTTTGTTGTACAGTGGTACGTACAGAAGTGCACCTTATATAACAGGGCTTAACATAACATTCTTTTTATATACATGCACTTGTTAAACTGAACACCATGATTTTAATTATCACTTTTTATTTAATAATTTCCATTTGTTTACCTGGAGAGAACACCTTGGCTTAAAATAGCCCGTTTTCAGTGGAGGCCTGGGGAGAAAGGCTCCACAGAGTACAGAATTATAACAGAAAAATATTCATATAAAATACAAGAAAGTACAAGGGCTAATGTGATAGACAGAAAATAAAGTATTAGGCAGGCAGCTAAAAAGGAGGAGTATAGTGTAGGGGTAATTTAAGTGAGGAATAAAGAGTACGGAGATAATGATATGTAGTAAGAGAACTCTAATTATTTAAAGCAGTTAATCTGTGTTAGTGCAGGAGCAAATACAATTATTATTTAGATGTTCCCTCAGCAGTTGCTTGAACTTGGTAGAATTACTAGTATTAAGTATATTTTGAGGTATGTTGTTCCAGGCTTTAGCTAGTTTGTGCGAATACAGGGCATCCCCATAGCAATTATTTGGTTTAGTGACCTTCAGAAACAATTTATTAGATGACCTTAATGTTTTACTACTTGTATAGGGCTGAACTAGGTTGCTAATGGATGGACAGTTATCAGGGTGGTGAATGGTGGAATGTGTTAAAGCTAGTTGGTTAAAGGTTGAAAGGTTTGAAAGTTCCATCCATTTGAGCTGGTGTAGTAATTTACAATGGTGAGTTGATTAGAAGCAAATCTAGCTACATTATAATAGCAGGATTCTAGTTTAAGTCATATTTTCTTAAGTTAGTAAAAATAGATAACGCATGTAAGAGGGTGGATAGAAGGTGAGATGTTCTTCATGTTTCACTGTTGCAGTCATCACCTGTGGGTTATCCCTGCTGTGGTAGCCCTCGGCCGGACTGTCTACCAGCGTCAGTGTTTTTCTGTGTCGGCTGCTGTCGCTTGCTGCCTGACGTCAGGTTGTCTGTGCTATAAAGGAAGGTCGCTGATGCCATTACATCAGTCTTTCTTGCCCTGGAGCCCTTAGCAGAAGCAGTTTGCAGGTGTGGCGGTCGGTCACTACCAGAGTTTGAATTACAGCTGAAAACGTCTAAAGCTAAGTACCCCATTGGGGATCCTTTTTTCTTGCACTAACCAATGTCCGAAAAAGTTAAGAATTGTCTCGCCTGTGGAAAGCAAATACCACACCGAGACTTCCATTCATACTGCATCACTTGTTTAGCCCCAAACCACGACATTCCCCATTTCCGGTTCTGTGCCCTCTTTAACCAGAGAACCATTCGTCGTAGAAAGCTTATTGTAGGCAGGTATTTTCATCTTCAGTCTTTGCATTCAGAAATTGCGTCTGTCAGCCAACCTTCCATAGATATTCCGAAAAAATTTAAAGCTAAAGATAGAGACAGACCACACAAGGCTAAGCCTTCCGATGACTGTACTGCTAAGCAGGTCATCAGTTCTCCGAAATTCAGTGAGGTGCCTTCGCAACCCCTGATGCCTGATCACTACCTTCGCAGGCCTCTACTGAGAACCTTTCGGAGTCCGGTATGCTGCAGAAATCTTATTTGTCTTCCAAGCCTTTAGTTGTCTCTGCCTTGGTTGAGTCAGGAGCCACGACGCAGGCACTGGCTTCCGAGGAGGGTTTTCGCACTACCAAATCTAGACAAAAAACAACGATTTCTCTGACTACCGTTTCTCTCAGACTGATGGATACTCTTAGACCTAGAAGTAAGGCCACTCCTAGGAAACTACCTCTAGCAACCATTTACTCCTGCTTCACCACCCCAAGCTCAAATGCTTAAAATGGCGGAGGATTTTATCACTCTTATCAGGGGTAGTCAGGCCACATCTTCTAAAAGGAAAAGAGACCTTTCTCCTGAAATACTGACAGAACAGGATTCTGAAGAGTCTGATTATTCAGATTTTGAAGAGGAACAACAACCTCTGACTGCTTATGAGGATTCAGATGCAGAGGAATCCATTCCTTCTGTCTCCCCACCAGAAGATCTTTCCTTTGGGGAAACCCTTCACACACTCAGGGAACATTTCCACTGGGAATCAAAGGACTTCCCTCAGTCTAAGAAAAGACTAAAAGAGTTTCTGGACCTGCCCCAGCATAGACCCTTGGCCACCCCTCCAATCTTAGAGATGGTTGATGATGTCTTCCATGAATCCAGCTTAAGTCCCGATGCCCTCCCACCTGCTCCCAATAAACCTGACCGGTATTACAGAGTACTGGATTCTCACAAATACCTGTACAGAAATCCTCCTGCAGACCCAGAGGTCATTATACAGGGACCAAAAGGAGCCAAGGGCTAGTTCTGCAAAGAATCCTATTCCTTCTGACAAGGACTCCAGAACTCTGGACAGATGGGACAAAAAGTATACACCTCTGCAACCTTAGCTATCAGAGCACTCAACTGTCAGTTCCACATTTTAAAATATAAACAACACACTTTGGAACTATTAAAACTAAAAATTTCAACCATTCCTGACTGTGCCAATTGGAAAGAGTTAGATTTACTGCACTCTACTTTTCAAGTGGCTAAACACTCATTACACTGTGGATATGATGCCCCAGAAGCCTCAAGCAGGGTAGCAGTGTCAGGATCTGTCATTAGGAGACATGCATGGTTGAAGGAACAACCTCTCCCTGATCATGTCAAATCTAAATTACTTGATGCACCCTTGGATAAGGACCGCTTGTTTGGAGTAGAAGCAGAAGAGGTGCTTAAAAAGATGGAAGACAAAGCAAAATCTATGCAAACAGTAAAAGATGTCCTTCAGGTACAATTTCCTAGGTTCAGCAGGAATTTCCCTCAAAATACTGCTCCTGTCTGCTAGGTGCAGGAAAGGACCAAGTTAAGCCCTGCAAGGACAGACCACCCAGATTCCTATCCCAGGGACAGCAGAGAACCAAACAGTGGGCCAATTCCACTTCAAAGACAGGGAGTTCTAAGCCATCCCTGTATGGCAAAAACTCTCAATGATCCCCCCCCCACACCCTCTTATCACTCACCAAAAACTAGGAGGAAGGCTCTCCCTCTGCAAGGAAAATTGGATTTCTGTAACAAAGGACCAATGGGTCTTGAGGATAATTTTTCAGGGATACAAATTCTCCTTCAGCGAACTCCAAATTCTAAGAGGGTACCCAGAATTACCTCCAAGTCAGTGGACAGAGGTATTGAAACAAGTCCAAACTCTCGTATCCCAAGGGGCAGTAGAACCTGTCCTCTCAGATCAAACAGGCAAAGGCTTTTATTCCAGACTATTCCTTGTTCCCAGAAAAGAGGGCACTTGGCACCCCATCCTGGATCTATCCTTTCTGAACACCTTCCTGTTGGCCCCCAAATTCAAAATGCTAACTTTGCAGCAGCTGTTGCCTATGCTGACAAAAAAAATGCCTGGTTAGTTACCCTAGATCTAAAAGATGCCTACCTCCACATCCCCGTAAGGGAATCCTGCATGAAATTCCTTCGCTTCAGAGCAGGCTCACAACACTTTCAGTTCTCTGTACTACCCTTTGGCTTATCTACTGCTCCCAGAGTATTCACCAAATGCATAGCCTTTTTTTAGACAGAAAAGTATACAAATTTACCCTTATCTGGATGACTGCCTCATTTAGGCAGACTGCAAAGAAAAGCTCCTCATGGACCTCCTCTTTGTCAAAACCCTCCTTAACCACCTTAGGGTACACCATCAACAAGAAGAAATCAAAGCAAACGCCCATCAGGAAGGTCGTTTTCTTGGAAGCACTGCTAGACACAGCATCCCAAATGGCCTTCCTATCCCCAGAAAAGCAGAGCTTCCTGCCTCTCTGTTTTACGCAGCTGGCTTTCAGAATCAACTCACTGCGAGGAAGGTCCTGCAAGCCTTGGGCTACATGACATCTTGCATCCTTCTAATTCCTCTGGCCAGGCTTCACATAAGAAAACTTCAGTGGTACCCAAATAACTTTTGGTGTCAGCACTGTCAACCTCTAGAGACCTGTCTACCTCTGATCCCCTGTATAAGGGACGAGTTTATCTGGTGGGCAGGGGCCTGTGCCCAAAACAAGGGTCTTCCCTTTACCCTCCGCCTAACCGACCAGACCATTACCACCGACGCTTCAGACATAGTTTAGAAGAAGGCAGGTGCACCCAAGGTCTTTGGGATGCCCAGCAGCTTCCCTTTACACCAACCAGAAGGAAATGATGGCAGTGCAAAAGGCTCTGACATCTTTCAAACCCCATCTCAAGCCAAGGGTTCTCCTTATCAAAACAGACAACACCACAGTAATGTGGTACATCAGCAGACAGCGAGGGACCCAATCTTACCCTCTGTGCAGGCTAGCCATGAACCTCTGGCCGACAGCCTCTTCCATGAGACTGCACCTGATAGTCCAATACCTACCAGGGATCAACAACACCCTGGCAGACCACTTAAGCAGAAACTTACTGGACCCCCATGAATGGCAGCTCCACAGAAACATTTTTTTACAAATCACTCAGACATGGGGGACTCCGGAGGTGGATCTCTTTGCTTCGCATCTTAAATATCAGCTGAAAAAATTCTGTACCAGGGAGTATCACCACCTAGCGTGGAAGGTGGATGTCTTGACCTTTCCCTGGAACACTCTCTTTGTGTACACATTCCCTCCTCTGCCTCTTATTCCAAAGGTACTGATCAGAATAAGGGAGGAGAGACAAAAGGCCATCCTCATTGCTCCAGACTGGCCCAGACAACATTGGTACCCCTTACTGCGCAGCCTGACCTTGCAGCCTTCCAGGCAGCTTCGCTCTGATCTGAGACCTCTTAACTCAGGTGGGGGGGGGGGATGCTGCACCCCGACTTGCAGGCTGTCAAACTGTCAGCATGGTTAATACTCTAAATGCAAACAGGTCCTAGACATTACCACAGAGGCCAGAATACCCAGCACCAGAAAATCTTACGCAGGAAAATGGAAAACATTCAGCTCCTGGAGCCAGTCCAGAGGGGGCAATACCTAACAACCTTCCATCCCTCTTATCCTGGACTTCCTAGCGGAGCTACTTAGTAGTGGCCTGTCCTTGTCCTCTATTAAAATCCACGCCCCAGCCATTTCAGCTCATTTTGATACAGAACAGCCCCTGTTCTCCCATCCTTTGATTAACCTCAGAGGGGCCTCTAATATCAGACCTCCCAGAAGGCCACCCACTCCAGTCTGGGACCTGAACTATGTTTTGGAAAAGCTAACTTTACCACCCTTTGAACCTGCTGCTTCAGCAGAACTAGGATACCTCTCCTTGGAAGACTGCTTTTCTCCTAGCTATCAACTCAGCCAGAAGGTTTTCAGAATTTCAGGCACTGATGGCCATTGAGCCCTTCATCATCTTCCATGCAGACAGGGTCTCTCTGAGGACTAATCCCTCCTTTATGCCCAAGGTGGTTTCTAATGTAACTCTCAACCAGGGCATACATCTACCCACCTTCTTTCTTAACCCTCAAAAAAAGGGGGAAGAATTCTGCACTCACTAGAAGTGCACAGACAGCTCAGATACTATCTGGACTGTATTAAACCCTTCAGGAAAACAGACCAACTACTTGTCAGCTTTGCCCCAAGGGCAGAGGGGAAGCCCATTTCCAAACAAACCATTTCCAAATGGATATCACACTAAATCCATTTCTGATACAGATTTCATGGGAAACCTCCTCCTAAATCTGTTCGTACCCATTCCACTAGGGCAGCCTCCACTTCCACAGCATTCCTCAGAGGAGTTCCCACCAAGGGCATCCTGGAAGCTGCCACCTGGACTTCTGTTCATACCTTTACCAAGCATTACCACCTACCTCTGTTTTCTAAGGCAGGGCATGCTGCACATTCCTAGGTCTCTTACTAATCCTACCACCCCTCTCCTCAGCTTTGAGAATCCTCCCACAGGTGACGACTGCAACAGTGAAACACTAACATAGTACAGTTGTGTACACTTACCATAAATGGAGATGTTTGAGTGTATTCACTGTTGCAGTCTTGGTTTCCCACCCTTCTTCCCCCTTATATCTTCTTTCTTTAGGGATACATAAGTTTCTAATGGTAGCTGTTAGCCACCAGGACCACTTTACCTTATTTACTTGGGGTTCTGACTGGTTAGGGCAAGAAAAACTGATGTTATGGCATTGGCTGCCTTCCTTTATAGCACTGACAACCTGACGTCAGGCAGCAAGCGACAGCAGCCGACACAGAAAAACATTGACTCTGGTATTCGGGCCGGCCGAAGGCTACCACAGCAGGGATGACCCACAGCTGATGACTGCAACAGTGAATACACTTGAACATCTACATTTAAGGTAAGTGTACACAACTGTACTTTCTACAGATTGCATGTCTGGTGGTGTCAGTTAAGAAAGGTTTTAATCTATACAGGGATCCTAGTTTGAAATTGACTTTCTTGATAGCTAGGGCTTAGTGTTTATCAAATGTAAGATCTTTGTCATTAGTGACACCTAATAATTTTGTGTGATCTACTGGTTGGATAATGGTATTGTAGATGAGTTAATGTTGAAAGTATTAGGGTCAGTGGATCTTTTGGAAGAGGAGAAGAGCATAAGTTTAGTTTTAGCAGGGTTAAGAATCAGTTGTGAGTTGGAAAGGTATTTTTCTATGTCCTAGAAGGCTTATTTTATTGAGCAGAGCAGGAAGGGATGGAGCAGAGCATATGAGGGAGGATTCATCAGCGTATTGGACTATTGAAGCATGTTGGGTGGAGTTGATTTGTGTTCTTTCAATCTCATCTCTCCTTTGAGGGAAACCACCACCTGTTTTTAACTACATCCCCTGACGCTGCATATGCTGACATATAAACTGAGACACCTGCTGTACTCCCTAGAATCTCACATAATCTAACTATGAATGTGATAATCTAGAATACCTGTTCAGTACTGTGTCCCATTCTTTATTTTTTCATACTTTTCTGATCCACCTCGACTGACATTACACAACTATATGTTCTCAAATTATTGACCTTTGCCATGTCTTCTCTCAACTTTATCTGAGCCTTCCAGCCATATCTGTAAGACTGTTTACCCAGGCTATCAAATATAGTAACTTCACTTTCTCATGATGTCTCCCACCTATTCCCCTCTCCACCAAACCCCAAGAGTATGAACTTCCAATATTTTGGGACTTGCTTCACGTATACTCCTACTCATTCCTCTGTACAACTGTTCCATAAATGTTTAACTGTCTGGCAATTTCAAATCATATGCAGATTTCCTGCCTGCTTCTCTACAGCTCCTTCATTTCTCCTCACCTACTTTCCAACATCTGCATAACTGAAGGAGAGTTCTGAATTGTTCTCGTGTAATATGTACAGCTTTCAATTTATTGTACTTGCTCAATATCTTATTGCATTCCACTTCAGATGTAATTACATCTCCCACTATTCTCCACCTCCTTCATAATGTTTCCATCATTAGCCATATTTACTCTAAACTAACATTGCATATATCTTCAGCAGTTTGTCTTCTAGTTGCAAATCCCCTCCTTTTCAATATTGATAGGCATCTGTTCCTCCTCACTTGGTCACATTATACCACCCATTACTAACCAAGCCTCAACAGCCAGTTTCAGTTGCATAAAGTGTAGCCATTCCCCTGCCTTCAGGCTAAATCTTTCCTTCCAACTTATAAATCCCTACCTAAGCTCA
Source organism: Protopterus annectens (assembly GCF_019279795.1). Classification (NCBI taxonomy): domain Eukaryota; kingdom Metazoa; phylum Chordata; order Ceratodontiformes; family Protopteridae; genus Protopterus; species Protopterus annectens. The sequence goes on from NC_056735.1 coordinate 967,185,236, forward strand.
TCCTCCACTGTATGTAACAAATCATTTATCTTCTTCTCCATTTCCCTCATTTCACAGTTTTACCTTTTATTTTAAAAATAGGATTATTCTATACACTCGTTAATCTGAACACTAAATGTCTCACAGCTATACCCTTTTCCCATTCACAACTCCAGTGGGCTGTTATTAACTGTTGCTGATGATGTGGGTAGTTTGTTTGTAGTTCTGAAAGTCAAGGAGTTCAAACATGATTGATTCATAATCTGATAACTTTGTGATTAGGCCTAAATTTGTATAAAAATGAATTTATCTGTTTATGTGATTGATTTACTTACTAGGTGTGGAGTCCGCAACTGCATAATCTTACCTTTTGAAAGCATAATTAATTTTGAAATAGAATATAGGGATATTACCCTGGAGCATCACGATTTATAATTTTGATAGTCACATGAATGTTAGGAATATTTCTGAATTCTTGCATTTCATAAAGTCAGTATTTTAAATATACAAATCATTTCAAGTTGCAAGTGGGAACATCCTTAATAAATAAATGAAGATTAGTAAACAGTTTGCAAATCTATTAGGTTTATCCGAAAAAAAATAATGTATTGTAGGTAGTGTTCAAGATTAGTGGCAATTTATTAAAGACATTTAATGTATGGACAGGGGAAAATAATTTATAAAACAGAAAAAAAGTGAATTTAAGAAAACAGAGCAGGTTATACACAGATAATAAGAATGAGATCTTTCTTCTGCCACGTTAGATTTCGTAAAATGGGTCAAACTGATTAAAATACTTACTGTAGTAACTTATTGTCAGAGTGCAAAAGTAGTTTCAGTAACACTGTAAATATAATAGGAGCACACACACTGCTGTTGCTCTTGAGATCTGGTTATTGTTACATTTAGAGAAATATATAGTCAATTAACTCGGCAGATGAATTTGGGTCATCCTGTTATCTATATGTGCAAAGGTAGTAATTCAGGAAAATTTAGTCATATCAAAAGTAGTGAATTTCCCATACACATTTGATTTGCATAAATTAATTTTTAAGATGTGATCATATAACTAGGATTAAAACAATTATATACTGCAAGAGATAATTGGAAAAGTAAGGGATGTTTGTTTCTTTTTTCCTGTTTGTCTTGGGGAATGTTGTTGATTAGTTGGGTGTACGCTGGCTAGAAGATTTTTTTTTTTAAATTTGTATGCACCGTCATACCTGTATGCGCTTTTGTAATTTTGCTGACTGCTTTAAGGCATCCTTCATCAATGCTTCATTTGGTTCTTCTCTTTTTGTCCAAAGGCTAAGGAGACACTATCTAGGAGTGAATAGGATGTGAATACTCTGTCTGCCATCAGTGTGTGCTTTGCCACTCCTCAGCCATCCTACTCAAAGAATCAGAAGAGTGGCAAATGCCTTTTTTCATAAAGGGCACAGCCTTTCCATGCCACTTCTGGGGAAAGATCCCCCCCAAAATACAGAGGTAACTATAATTGATGCTACTCACATGGCTGAGGCTGTCTGCAGAACTAGGACTTCCATGGGTCTTTTTTAGGAGGCCTTTTTAGTGCATGGTTGGCTGACTGCAGTTCTCTGGAGGCAGTCAGAAGTCACTTGACTGTCCACCCCAAAAGCTTGAGAAGCCATAACCTCAGGCACATGAATGTTGACAGTTGCATCTAGAGGCTGTACAGTTCCCTTTTAATTTACTCTAGAGGTTTCACAAAAATCTCTTTGGGATGTACCACCCCATCAGAGAAGGGACAAAGCAGTCAAAATTCAGAAACTGATGGCCAACTGAGTAGTGCAAGAGGTCCCACCAGACCAATGACAATCTGATGACTAATCTAGATTCTTCTTGGTACCAAAGAAAGATAGGGACCTCAGACCAGATGTTCTTCGTGTTTCACTATTAGTCATCACACTTGGGTTATCTGCCTGCAGGTAGCCCTCAGTCGGCCCGAATACCAGAGTCTTGGGATTTCTGGGTTGGATGCTGTCACCTCTTCCATGATGTCAGGTCGTGAGGGATATAAAACATGCAGCCAATGCCATTACATCAGCTTTTCTTGCCGCGTGGGAGCCCGAAGCAGAAGCAGTTCACAAGTGCCAATCGGCTGCTTCCTGAAATTTTTGTTTTTCGAGTTTCAAACCGGAAGTCTTCTAAAGCTAAGTACCCCATTGGGGATCCTTTTTTCTTGCTCTAACCAGTGTCAGGAAAAGTTAACAATTGTGGAAAGCAAATGCTTCACAGAGATTTTCATTCTTACTGCGTCATCTGTTTAGGCCCAGACCACGACATTCCTCGCTGTAGGTTTTGTGCCTTGTTTAACACCCGAACTATTCATTGTCAGGCTATCTTTGTTGCTAAATTCTTTCGCTTTCCATTTTCTGAAATGGTTTCCATAAGCCATCCGACTGTCGATCTTCCGAAAAAACATAAGCATGGTCCAAAACTGCCAACGACGCTTCTGTTAAGCTGTTCGCCAGTTCGCCAGTACTCAGTGAGGTACTTTCGCAGTCCCTGATACCCGCTTCTACAGATTCAGAGGCCTCTGCTGAGAACCCTTCGGAGTCCGGTATGCCGCGAGATGCTTCTTCGACTATGGAACCTGTGGATGTCTCTACCTTGGAATGGTCCGGAGCCGCTGTGCAGGCACTGGCTTCTGAGGGTGTATTCTGACTTTCCGATGTTTGCATTAAACTGACAGCTTAATTTTTGACTAAATATACCGAGTTTCTCAAGCCCAGAGTTTGCACTGCGCCTAGAAAACCGATGACCTAAGAGCATGCTCATGTTCCCTTACCACAGAAACAAATGCTTAGAATGGCTGAAGACCATATAACTATAATTACGGAAAGCCAGCCTTCCCTCTCTAAAAGACAAAGAATTGATTTTCCTTTTGATTCTACAGACCATGGAGTCCGATGACTCCGATCCCTCTGATTACCAGGACATACCCTTTTCTACCTATGAGGATTCAGATACAGAGGATTCCATACCCTCTGCCTCCCCTCCAAATGACTTTTCTTTTGGTGAAACCTTGCATACTTTAAGAAGGCATTTTGCCAGGACTACCCTCAATCCAAAAAGAGACTCAGGGAATTTTTAGACTTGCCTCAGCACAGGCCTCTAGCTATACCCCCTGTCTTGGACATTGTAGATGATGTCTTCATGGAATCCAGGCTTACTCCTGATACTTTACCACCAGCTCTCTAGAAAGCCTGACAGGTACTGCAATGTACCTGACTCTCACAAATTTCTCTTTAAGAATCCCACTGCGGATCCGGGGACTATTTCCCAGGGACCTAAAGGCATTAAGGCTACTACAGCCAAAAACCCTACCCCTTCGGAAAGGGTTCTAGAGCTTTAGACAGATGGGGTAAGAAGGTATATACCTCTGCAACTCTTACCATCAGGGCTTTGAATTGCCAGTTTCATATGTTGAAGTACCAGGAGCATATTATGGAACTAATTAAACAAAAAATTTACAGGAAATAAAGTACAACAGTTAATGCATTCTGCAAACCAAGTTAGTAAACATACTTTGCAGTGTGGTTTTGATACCTTAAAAGCATCTTGCAGGGCTGCTGTCACTGGGTCTGTACTGAAAAGGCATGCTTGGCTGAAGGAGCAAACCTTGCCAGACCATGTCAAAGCAAAATCACTAGATCCTCCATTAAACCAGGAAAGGTTGTTTGGCACAAAAGCAGAAGTTCTTAAAAAGATGGAGGAAAAAGCTAAATCTATGCAAACTGTTAAAGATTTCTTAAAGGTGCAGTCACTTAGATTCAGTAGGTATTGGCCTTCTAAAAACTGGTATTTTCCAGAACCTCCCAAGCATTCTCAGTCCAAGGCCAGGGGCAACAGGGCACCAAGACTACAGTCTCAGGGTATGCAGAGATTTAAACAATGGAGTGCTTCCTCCTCTAAAACAGGGAGTGGTAATCCACCCCCTTATGGAAAAAGCTCACAATGACTTGTCTATCTTCCTTCCCAGCAAAGCCCAAGTACTTGCACCCCTAGGAGGAAAACTCGCCCTGCATGCACAAAACTGGATGGCCATTACCCAGGACCGATGAGTCCTAAACATTGTATCCCTGGGATACAGATTCTACTTGCACTCACTGCCAACCCCAAGCGGGTTGCCAGACCTTCCCTCCAAACCAGTGGGCAGAGGCTCAAAAGCAAGTACTTTCTCTTCAGTATCAGGGCTATTCAACATGTGCCAGTAGAGCAAAGGGGACAGGATTTCTACTCCAGACTATTCCTGGTGCCCAGAAAACGGGTCTCTTGGCGCCCTATCCTAGATCTCTCAGTTCTCAACATCTTCCTGGTGATCCCAAAATTCAAAGTGTTAACTCTGCAACAGCTTCTTCCTATGCTAGCCAAGGACACCTGGCTAGTCACCGTTGACTTACAAGAAGCTTACCTGCACATCACCATAAGGGAATCTTGCAGGAAATATCTACGTTTCAGGGCAGGCTCTATGCGCTTATCTACTGCGCCCAGGGTATTCACAAAGTGCCTGGCTCGAGCCATTGCATACTGCAGGCAGAGAAATATTCAAATGTACCCATATTTGGACGATTGCCTGATTCAGGCGGACAGTCAGGAATTGTTACTTCAGCACCTGGCATTTGTAAAGAGACTTCTAAAATCTCTGGGGTACACCATCAAAGAAAAGAAATCGCAACTGGTGCCCAACCAAAAGATTGTATTCCTGGGAGCAAGCTTGAACACAACTTCCTAGATGGCATTCCTCACTCCAGAAAAACAGGCTTATTTGATAACTATTTCAAACTAATGGCCACCACCAAAACTCGGCTATCTGCAAGAAAAATACTGCAAGCCCTTGGGTTCATGGCCTCATACATTCTACTAATTCCATATGCAAGACTGCATATGAAGAAACTTCAGTGGTACTTAAGTCTCTGCTGTCAGCATTCTCAGGACCTGGAAACACTGATTCCTATCATTCCTTGTCTAAGGGCAGAGTTCCTTTGGTGGGCAGAGGCATGCAACCACAAAAAGGGACTTCCTTTCACGCAACCCCTTGCCGCCCAAACCCTGACAACAGACTCATCAGACTATGCGTGGGGGGCTCACATGGCAGGCAAATGCATTCAAGGCAAGTGAAGCCCAGAACAAATTCCCCTGCATATCAATCAAAAAAAAATGTTAGCTGTACAGAATGCTCTGACAGCCTTCAAATACCTTATCCTTCCAGGACATCTCCTGATAAAGACCACAGTTGTGTGGTACATAAACAAGCAGGGGGGAACTCCTTCCTACCCTCTCTGCAGGTTAGCCATGGCCCTGTGGAACACAGCCCTGAGCAACCAAGTGCACTTGCAAGCTCAATTCCTGCCAGTCAAACAAAATTTACTGGCAGACGACTTAATCAGAAATCTACTGGACCCACACGAGTGGAAGCTGCAACCCAACTCCTTCAAACTTCTAATCCACAGGTGGGGGACTCCAGAGGTGGACCTCTTTGCCTCCCCCCAAAACCATCAATTGAGCAAATTTGCACCAGAAATCCCCACAGCCAAGCATGGAAAGCCTTTACATGGGAAAACCTGTCAATTTATGCATTTCCCCCTCTGCCCCTCCTCTATAAAGTAATACTCAAGATCAAAAAGGACAGGCCAAGGACAATCCTTATTGCCCCAGACTAGCCATTCCAGCACTGGTACCCACTCCTACACAGTCTGATAGCAGTGCCACCCTGGCACCTACATCAGAACCCCTCCCTGCTGTTCCAGCAGGAGGGACAGATTTTGCATCCGCAGCTGCAAACCCTGAACCTTGCAGTCTGGCTTATCCCCTGAATACACCACCAGAAACCCTCAGCAAACAGGTGCTGGACGTCATCCTTGAGGCCAGAAGACCTACTACTAGGAAATCCTATTCAGAAAAGTGGAAAAGATATTGTTCTTGGAGCCAGTCTCAAGGAAAGGACACAGCTTTGCCCACCTTACCTTAAATCCTAAATTACCTAGCGGATCTATTCCACAAAGGCTTATCCTTTTCATCAATTAAAATTCATGCCTCTGCCATCTCAGCTCACTACAATACTGAGCCACCTCTATTTTCTCACCCTCTCATCAAACAGTTCCTGAGAGCAGCTAACAATTTAAGGCCCCCTGAGGAGAGCTCCCACCCCTGCCTGCGACCTTAACTTTGTTCTAGAGAAGCTCACGCTTCCCCCTTTTGAGCCTGCTGCTACAGCAGAGTTACAAGTCCTCTCTTGGAAAACAGCCTTAAGCCATCACTTCAGCAAGAAGAGTGTCTGAGTTACAGGCACTGATAGCTGTAAAATGCTTCATTATTTTCCATGTGGACAGGGTTTCCCTCAAGACTAACCCATCATTTATGCCCAAGGGGATATCCACTGTGGCTTTAAACCAATCCATCCATTTACCAACCTTTTTACCTAATCCTCAGAATAAAGGGGAAAGGATTCTGCACTCCTTGGACATGCACAGACAGCTCAAGCTCTACCTTGACAGAACTAAACCTTTCAGAAAATCTGACGAGCTGCTAGTTGGCTTCGCTACAGGGGCAGAGAGCAAGGCCGTTTCAAAGCACACTACATCCATTTCTGCTACAAACACCATGGAAAACCTACCTTACAGGGGATCAGAACTCATTCCACTAGGGCTACCTCAATCTCTACAGCATTCCTCAGGGGAGTCCCTACCAGTGACATCCTGGAAACTGCAACCTCAAGTTCTGTACACACCTTCAACAAGCATTACCACTTACCTATTTTTTCTAAATCCAGAGCTGGATTTGCCACAGTAATCTTACAAGGCTTGCTAGCCAGCCCCAATACTTCTTGACTGCCTCCACGCTTCCTCAGCTTTGGGAATCAACCCAAGTGTGGTGACTGCAACAGTGAAACATGAAGAACATAGTATAGTTGTGTACACTTACCATAAATGTAGATGTTCAACTGTATTCACTGTTGCAGTCCTGGTTATCCTCCCTCCAGCTCCCTGACTTTTCTGTTCTTTCCACCTATCCTCTTTTTGGCCATATCTTATGGCAGTGGTATTTACTTTTTACTGGAGGTGTTCCACACCATGTAATTGCTTCTTATTTTGGGGGCTCCTGACATCTGGGGCAAGAAAAACTGATGTAATGGTGTCTGCTGCATGTTTTATACCCCTGACGACCTGACATCATGGAAGATGTGACAGCATCCGATGCAGAAATCCCAAGACTCTGGTATTCTGGCTGACTACGGGCTTCCTGCAGACAGATAACCCAAGTGTGATGACTGCAACAGTGAATACACTTGAACATCTCCATTTATGGTAAGCGTACACAATTGTACTTCTGGATCTCAGCAAACTGAACCATTTCATCAAACAAATGAAAATCTGAATGTCATTCCATTCTACCTCTCCTGAGGAAGAACAACTGGATATGCTGGTAGATCTGAAGGATGCCTGCCATTACATAAAGATAGTGAGGTACTGCAGGAGATTTCTATGCTTTTGGCTGGTGACCAATCATTACCAGTTCCAGGCTATGCCCTTTGGTCTCACTACAGCTCCCCCAAGTATTCACCAAATGCATAGCAGTAGTGACAACCTGGCTCAGGCTACAGAGATTCCAGGTTTTTCCATACCTGGACGATTGGCTCATCACAGCTTCCAAGAAAGCATCCCTGATCAAGGCACAAGACTCCCTATGTCAGCTGTGTCTATCGTTGGGCATCAACAGTGAATTATAAACAGTCCAGTCTGGAACCAGTGCAATGGTTGGAATTTATTGTCTTCCATTTGGATCCGATCACTCAGACAACCAAGCTTTTGTGGTCAAGATTGAATTCACTTTACCTTCAGATGTCTCAGTCATCAGGCTCCTAAACCTTCTGCAGCTTCAGTTTTCAATACCTTTGATCATGTGGCAGCATCTGTCTGTCTTGCTTTTCTGACAAGATTCCACGTGAGAGTGTTGCAGTGGATTCAAGCAGTTCAGTGGTCTTATCTCACACATCCCATGGACTTCCCAGTGTTTTTGACAAATACCTGTTGCTTTCAGATTCGGGGGGGGGGGGGGGCATTTTAAAGGGAAGACTGTCCAGGGGACCTGCTTAAGATTTGAGGACAATTTTCACATCAATTTCTTGGAGATGAGGCCAGTCCTCCTGGCATTGCAGGCCTCTGAGTACCTTTTCCCCAAGGGTATGATTGCAACTCAGACAGACAACATGTCATTGGTTTGGCATCTGAACAAGAAAGGAGGAAGAACTTGTTCCTATCTCCTGTGTCAAGAGGCAATGAGAGTTTGGCAATGGGTGATACCCTCTCAGCAGTTTCTGATCGCAGTGCACATCCCAGCAAAATCCAACATTCTGGTAGATAGTTTGAGCAAGGATATCCTTCTGCCTCATGAGTGGCCCTGGAATCCAGAAGTAGCAGCCCAAATGTTCAGCTTCTGGTGCAATCACTTCTGCAATCTTTTTTCTGCTGTCCAACAGGAAGTGCAGCAGTTTTTATGCCCTTATCACTCCTGAGGGCCACTGACCACAAGGGTTGCTGTTCTCTGCTTGGTTCCTGGGTCTCCTGTACCCCCACCCCGATACCCTTGATCATGAAATTTCTTCAGAAGACAATCCATTGTACCGAGTGACAGTTATTCTCATTGCCCTGATGTTCTTCGTGTTTCACTGTTGCAGTCATTACATTTGGATAATCTGCTGGCAGGTTGCCCTCTGCCGGCCTGAATTCCAAAGTCTTGAGCCCTGCATCGGTTGCTGTCTCCTCTTCCATGACATCAGGTCGTCAGGGGTATAAAACATGCAGCCATAGCCGGCCTTAGGCATAGGCTAACTAGGCGGCCGCCTACAGCACAACTGCAGCAGGGGTGCTTTTCCAGTATTTATTAGGTATAGGTAGACCAGGATGGGGGCAACAGATGGTGTGGTAGGGGGCGCCTTGGAGCCGTTTTGCCTAGGGCACCAGTTGACCTAAGGCCGCTCCTGCATGCAGCCGACGCCATTTTCTTTAGTCTTTCTTGCCGTGCAGTGCCTGAAGCAGAAGCATTTCACAAGTGCCGGTCAGCCGACTACTGAAATATTCACGTTTGAGTTTCAGCACCGAAGTCTTCACTAAAGCTAAGTACCCGCTAGAAACTTTTTCTTGCTTTTTACCGATGTCAGAAAAAGTTAAAAATTGTATTACTTGTGGGAAGCAAATACCTCATAAGGATTTCCATTTATACTGTATTCCTTGCCTGGGCCCTGATCACAACATGCCTGGCTGTTGGTTTTGTGCTAGATTTAACCATCGCACTATTAAGCGTCAGTCTATTTTTGCATCAAAGTATTTTGGAAACGGATTTAACTACCCAGAAATGTCGTCTGATAGCAGTCCGACTACTGGAGTACATAAAAAAATGCAAAGAAAAGGACCGAGAAAGGCAGTCAAGATCCAAAACTGATGACAAAGCTTCTAAGCCAGTCGCGGGTACGCCGGTACTCAGTGAGGCGCTTTTGCAGCCCCTGATACCCGCTACCTTCGAGTTGTAGACCTCTACCGACACCCATGTGGAGTCCGGCATGCCGCAAGATACTCAAGGTATTGGACCGAAGGATGTATCTCCCTCGGATGGGTCCGGAGCCGCTGAGCAGGCACTGGCTTCTGAGGGTGTATTCAGACGTCAACATTTGTATATCAAACCGACGACAGCTGCAAAACCAAAGACAAAAGCAACTTCTAAAACTAAAAAAACTGACGCATGAGCCACGTGCACAGGCCTCTATGCCTGAAAAACAGATGTTCAGAATGTCTGAAGACCTTATTACCTTGATCAGGGGTACCCATCCCCCTCCAGAAAAGAGGTCTAGGCAAGACACTGATTATGAATCTTCAGATCAGGTTTCTATTTCTTCTGATTCCTCTTCTGATCAGGAATTATCTATACCTCCCTATGAGGATTCTGATACTGAGGAGTCTATTCCGTCCGCATCTCCTCCTGAGGATTATTAATTTGGAGAAACCTTGCATACTTTGAGGGAGCATTTTCACTGGGAGAGTCAAGACTTTTCAGAATCAAAAAAGAGGCTTAGGGATTTCCTTCTTCTCCTTCAGCACAGGCCTTTAGCCATTCCCCCTGTCTTAGACATTGTGGATGATGTGTTTTCGGAGTCAAGCTTGACCCCTGACTCCTTACCTCCGGCTCCCAGTAAGCCTGACAGATATTACAGGGTCCCTGATTCACATAAATTTTTATTTAGAAACCCTGCTGCTGATCCTGAAACTATTTCACAGGGTCCAAAGGGAGTTAAGACCTCAACAGAAAAAAATCCTACCCCCTCTGACAGAGATTCAAGGGCACTGGACAGATGGGGAAAAAAGGTTTATGCATCTGCAGCCTTGGCAATCAGGGCCTTAAACTGTCAATTTCATATGCTTAAGTACCAACAACATGTTATGGGATTGCTGAAACAGAAAATTATGTTGATTTCAGAATGTGCAGAAAATAAAGAATTGCGGGAATTATTGCATGCAGCTGAGCAAGTTGGAAAGCATACTTTGCAATGTGGTTTTGATTCCTTAGAGGCCTCCTGCAGGGCCGCAGTTACTGGATCTGTGATTAGGAGGCATGCCTGGTTAAAGGAACAAAATTTGCCTGATCATGTTAAAGCTAAATTGCTAGATGCACCTTTACAGCATGATTCTCTGTTTGGTATTAAGGCAGAAGAGGTTTTAAAGAAAATGGAAGACAAAGCTAAGTCTATGCAAACTGTTTTTAAAGACTTCTTACAAGTGCAGCCACAAATATTCAGTAGACACTGGCCTACAAAAAATTGGTCCTTTCCTGAGTCAGACAGAGCTCAAAGGGGCAAATCCAGATGCCCTAAGGCAGGCATGGGCAAACTACGGCCCGGGGGCCACATGCGGCCCGTTAAACGTTTTGATTCGGCCCGCCAAACTTGAAAAAATTTAATAAATTAACCTTGTTGATGTTTTATTTCCCCTGCAATTCTGATGTTTCCTCACTAGATGGCGCACTCTAGATATATTGGCTTTGTTGAGGTGAAGCGTAGGCCTATTACTCCACGTTTGCACTTTACCCTTTGACCCACCGCCCCTCTATGAAGATGAGCGGACCCAAGAAAAGGAAAGTGGACAGAGAATGTCGAGTGTTCAATAAGGAGTGGACAACTAAATATTTTTTCACTGAACACCGATCATCTGCTGTTTGCCTGATATGCCAAGAAACTGTGGTGATTTTTAAAGAGTATAATATTAGCCGTCACTTTGCCACAAAGCATGCTAATTATGCTAACAAGCTCTCAACAAAAGAACGGGAAGCTGCTGCTGAGAAGGTGGCAGCTAATTTGAAGGCTCAGCAAAGTTTTTTTCACCGTCAAACTGCCATTCAAGAGTCAAGTACCAAGGCCAGTTTTATGCTTTCATTCAAAATAGCAAAGGCCAGCAAATCACTGTCTGAGGGAGAGTTTTTAAAAGATTGTATGGTAGAGACAGCAGGTATTTTGTGCCCGGAGACCAAAGACAAATTTGAGAAAATCAGTTTATCACGGCGGACAGTGACTCGCCGTGTGGAACTAATAGATGAAGATATCACCAGCAGATTAAACAAAAAGGCAAAGTCATTCACTTTTTATTCTTTAGCGCTGGATGAAAGCAATAATGTCAAAGACACTGCTCAGCTCCTCATTTTTATCCGAGGAATCAACGAAACTTTTGAAATAACGGAGGAGTTTTTGACAATGGAGTCTCTGAAAGGACAAACACGGGGAGAGGACTTGTTTGAACGGGTGTCTGCTGCCATCGAAAGCATGAAGCTTCCCTGGAGTAAGCTTGTTAACGTCACCACAGATGGATCTCCGAATTTAATGGGAAAAAACGTTGGCCTGCTGAGGAGAATCCAGAATAAAGTGAAAGATGAAAACCCTGACCAGGATGTCATTTTCCTCCACTGCATCATCCACCAGGAATCTCTATGTAAATCGGTGTTACAGCTGAATCATGTTGTGAATCCTGTGGTGAAACTCGTCAACTTCATACAGCGACGGGACTTCAGCACCGTCAGTTCATTGCGTTCCTGGAGGAAACTGATGCGGATCACCAGGACCTGCTTTATCACTCCCGTGTCCGCTGGTTGAGTTTGGGCAAAGTGTTTCAACGAGTGTGGGAGCTCAAAGAGGAGATTGGCGTGTTTTTGGAGCGGCAGGGGAAGACTGATTTCCTGAGCTGAGCAACAAGAGCTGGATGTGTGACTTTGCGTTTGCTACGGACGTATTTTCACACTTGAATGAGCTCAACGTGAAACTGCAGGGGAAGGAGCAGTTTGTGCATGACATGTATACAAACGTGAAAGCCTTCAAATCCAAGCTGGCTTTATTCTCCAGGCAGATTTTGAACAAGTCATTCACTCATTTTCCTAGACTAGCCTCGCTGAAAGAGGCCGGAGCAAAAGTAAAGAAATACAGTGAGTCAATGGATGCACTGCACGGAGAATTCTGCCGTCGGTTTTTGGATTTCGACAAAATTGACAAGCCGCTTCAATTGGTGGCATTTCCTCTGTCACAAGACCCCGAAACAGCTCCAGAGGAGCTTCAGCTCTTACTGATCAACCTTCAGTCCGACCCTGCCTTAAAAGAGAAGTTCAGCTCTCTGAAACTAAATGACTTTTATGCTTCACTCAATGATGCCGCGTTTCCAAATCTAAGGCGAAAAGCGCAGATGATGTTGGCTTTGTTCGGCTCTACCTTCGTGTGTGAAGAGACCTTCAGCGTCATGAACATCAACAAAGCCAGCCACAGATCCAAGTTAACAGACCTACACCTCAGATCCATCCTGAGAATCGCCACAACAAAACTAACTCCAGACTTTGATGCGCTGGCTAAAAAAGGAGACCAACAACACTGCTCCCATTAAAATGTGTGTGTCTCCGTGATACGCACGTTGTTAAAATAAACAGTGCGCGCAGATCAAATATAATGCTTCACAGACTGACTTGCTGCAACTGTTTCATCCTTGCACTGTTCGTTGTTGACTTTTGGCACCGGGGAAACAAATTGAATAAAAGGAACAGGACAAGTACATCTGCATCTCCTACCATTTTTGAAAAAAAAGACAGTCAGGAGTAGAGTGATGGTGATATCCTGAAGGATAACAGAACTTTCAGTGCTTTAAAATAAAATGGTCATTTATTTGATTTTCTGTGTTTAAAGACTCATTTCGAAGTCAGAGATTTTATTGTAATGCTTTTCTTAATTTTCATTGGAAATTAAAGCACATGTTTTCTCCATATCCCAAGATGTGTATTTTTCCCCCAATGAGGTGATGTTTTCAAAGCATGCCATCTATCTGCTCCTGTTCCAGCCCCTTTGTCAAATGTTAGAACTCAATGTGGCCCACGAATCAAAAAGTTTGCCTACCCCTGCCCTAAGGGGTCCAGATACCAGGCGCAAGATTCATACAGGTCAAAGCAATGGGGGCACTTCCATCTCCAAATCTGAAGGCGATAAAGCGCAAACCTACAGAAAACAATCCCAATGACTTCCCTCTGCCTACACCAAGCACTTATCTTTTGGCAGCACCCATAGGGGGAAAATTAGCACTTTTTGCTCAAAATTGGCAGTTAAAAACCCAGGACAAGTGGGTACTAAACATCGTATCACAGGGATACAGATTCCATTTCCACACTCTGCCAATAGCAAATGGTTGGCCAGATCTGCCAAAAAATCAATGGGCAGAGGCACAGAAACAGGTTACGTCCCTCATGGATATGGGGGCCATTCATACAGTACCAGAACAGGAAAAAGGACAAGGTTTTTATTCAAGACTGTTCTTGGTACCCAGAAAGGACAAGACCTGGAAGCCAATACTGTATTTATTGATTTTGAACACATACCTGGACATTCCAAAATTCAAAATGCTGACATTGCAGCAACTTCTGCCCATGCTGGGCAAGAATGCTTGGCTGGTGACTTTAGACCTAAAAGAAGCATACCTGCATGTCCCAATAAGACAATCGTGCAGAAGATACCTCAGATTCAAGGCTGGCTTAATACATTACCAATTCTCTGCACTGCCCTTTGGCTTATCTACTGTGCCCAGGGTCTTTACAAAGTGCCTGGCACCAGTAATTGCATTTTGCAGACAAAGAAGTATACAAATATATCCTTACTTAGACGACTGTCTCATTCAAGCAGAGAACAAGGACACTCTTCTTCGACATCTGGCGTTTGTGAAAAGGCTTCTAACATGCCTAGTGTACACAGTAAACGAAAATAAATCACAACTGGTACCCTCTCAAAAGATAACATTCCTGGGTGCAAGCTTGAATACAACTTACCAGATGGCTTACCTCATGCCAGACAAGCAAAGGCAACTGACTTCTTACTTCAAACTGATGGCAACAAAAACCCAGTCTTCTGCAAGACAAATTCTGCAGGCTCTGGGTTTCATGGCATCCTGCATTCTACTGATTCCATATGCAAGACTGCATATGAGGAAACTTCAGTGGTACCTAAAAATGTTATGGAATCACCATTCTCACAGTCTGGAAACAATGATTCCTCTCATTCCCTGCCTACAACAGGAGTTTCTATGGTGGGCAAAGACATGTCACCAAAACATGGGACGACCCTTCACTCTACCCCCTGCCAGCCAAACCTTAACAACAGATGCATGAGATTATGCCTGGGGGGGGCCACATGGCAGGAAGATGCATTCAGGGCATATGGACACCAAAACAAATGCATCTACATATCAACCAGAAAGAGATGCTAGCTGTTCAAAATGCCCTAACAGCCTTCAAGGACTTCATCCAGGGCAGCTACTGATAAAGACGAACAACACCACAGTCATGTGGTATATAAACAAGCAAGGGGGCACACACTCATACACCCTTTGCAGATTAGCCATGGCACTGTGGGACACAGCTTTGACCTACCAAATACATCTTCAAGCCAAATTCCTACCAGGAAAACAAAACACTCTGGCAGACGATTTAAGCAGAAACCTTATGGATCCTCATGAGTGGAAACTAAATCCACAAGTCTTCAGCATGTTAACAGAGAAATGGGGGAGCCCAGACATAGATCTATTTGCCTCTCCTCAAAATTATCAATTGAAAAGATTCTGCACAAGGACTTATCACAGATAAACATGGAAAGTGGACGCCTTTCCTCCTCTGCCTCTTCTCCCCAAGGTCCTCCTAAAAGTCAGACAAGAGAAACCAAAGATGATACTAATTGCCCCAGACTGGCCCTGCCAATACTGGTACCCAATCCTAAGGAACTTTTCTCAATACCCAGCTTGGACCTTGCCTCAAAGACCACAACTACTGTCCCAGCAAAACTATCGGATCCTGCACAATCAACTACAGACCCTGAACCTGGCAGCATGGCTGATCATGTAGTCAAACAAACAACACCTCTCACTAAAGCTATGATGGGTGTCATTTTAGAAGCAGAAAGCCTAGTACTAGAAAATCTTATGCTGACAAATGGAAGAGATTCTGTGCTTGGAATCAAGCACAAGGAACTGATACAGCAGAACCAAATATTCCTCAGATATTGCAATACTTAACTGAGATGCTTGACAAAGGCCTATCTTTCTCATCAATTAAAATCCACGCCTCTGTCATTTTGGCTCATTACAATACAGAGCCACCAATCTTTTCTCATCCTTTACTAAAGCAGTATCTTAGAGGAGCCAAAAATGTAAGGCCTCATAGAAGGTCACCATTGCCTGCATGAGACCTCAATTATGTGTTGGAAAAGCTCACCCTGCTTCCATTTGAACCAGCAGCTACCGCTGATATAAAGTTCTTATCATGGAAAACAGCTCTGCTACTAGCAATTACTTCAGCAAGAAGAGTTTCAGAGCTACAGGCCCTCATGGCTGTAGAGCCTTTTATCATATTTTACCCAGACAGTGCATCTCTGAGGACAAATCCTACTTTTATGCCTAAGGTGGTTTTCAGTGTGGCTCTTAACCAAACAATTCATCTGCCAACCTTTTATCCAAATCCGCAGAACAAGGGGATGAGAATTCTGCATTCCTTGGACATACACAGACAACTAAGATTCTACTTGAGCAGGACTAAAGCTCTAAGAAAAGCAGAACAATTACTAGTGACATATGCTGCAGGATCAGAAGGCAAGGCTATTTTAAAGCAGACAATTTCAAAGTGGATAAGCCACTGCATCCGTTTCTGCTATTTACACCATGGTAAACCTGTGCCCAAGGGCATTAGGTCTCATTCCATCAGAGCTGCAGCTACTTCAGCAGCCTTTCTCGGGGGAGCACCAACCAAAGACATTCTAGAGGCTGATACTTGGGAGTTTTGTTCACACCTTTACAAAGCATTATCATTTGCCTCTCTACTCTAAATCCAGGGCAGGCTTTGCCACTGCAGTTCTGCAGGGCCTTATAGCCGCTCCTAATGCTGTTTAGCTCCAGCCTGCCAACCATAGCTTTGGGATTCTACCCAAATGTAATGACTGCAACAGTGAAATACCAAGAACATAATACAGTTGTGTACACTTACCATAAATGTAGATGTTTGAGTGTATTCACTGTTGCAGTCCAGGTTACCCTCCCACCATCCCCCTGTTATTCTGGAATTATCTTTCCTTCTGTAGCTTCTACAACCTACGTGGTGTATTTGCTTGTAAATGTAGTTAAAGTTTATATTGATGCATGTGTTTTTTTTTTTTTTGCTACCTTTTTGGGGGCACCTGACATCAGAGGCAAGAAAAACTAAAGAAAATGGCGTCGGCTTCATGTTTTATACCCCTGATGACCTGACATCATGGAAGAGGAGACAGCAACCTATGCAGGACCCAAAACTTTGGAATTCAGGCCGACTGAAGGCAACCTGCCAGCAGATTACCCAAAATGACTGCAACAGTGAATACACTCGAACATCTACATTTATGGTAAGTGTACACAGCTGTACTTTCTGGCCCCAACAAGTTTGTTTTGCTTTTCATTGGCTTAACTGCTTTAGCCTCCCTGGGTGTTGGATCTTGTCCCAGATCTAATCTCCCATTCTTCGGGTATACCTCTCGCAAAACTCAATTCCCACAAGCAGACCACGCAGTTTCTCCAATTATAGCGATGGCTAGATATCCCAAGCTGTCTGATGGGTATTCCTTTCTTTTTTTCATCCCAAATGCCTTTCCACCAGGAAAGCTTATGCTAATAAGTGGAAGTGTTTTTTCTATTTGGGCCTCTTTTAAAGGCTTTGATCCTTTTTTGGCTCATTTTGGATGCCATCCTGGTCTTTTTGGCTGGTCTTTTTCATTCTTGTCTTTGTAACTCCACCATAAAGTAACCAAAACCCACAAAAACAAACCCAGTCAACTCCACTGAATATGCAAAAATGTACACCCCCACACTGTACCAGCGTGTAAAGAGCTGCATAGGTACAACTGCACCTTGTAGGAACAAGTGCAGAGCAAACCCCGGAAACAAACCCATGTTGTGGAACCATGATATCAACAAGATGTATAATTAAAGGAAAATAATTTTGACCAAAAGTAAAAAGTAATTCCCAGAATGTTAGAACCCTTGTCACTGAAGTGAATAACTCTGAAGTTTAATAGAATCTACCAAAGCCATGTCTGAGGCTAAAGTAGCTACCCAAGCCAAAGACAATCACAAGGCATTTTTCAGTTATGCTTGTAATCTCAAAAGCACAAAGCAGCAATGCACTGACCTGATTGTGAGCAATATTACCAGCACTGATGCTGAAGATATAGCTAACCCTACTGGCTGATAAATTTAGCTCTAACTGTACCCCCTCTCTCCCCTCTGTCTGTCCCTCAAGGCACACACGAAATTGTCTCACCTCCAGCTATCATACAAGACCAAGTCCTAAAAGTGCTATCAAAAGCTAAAAATACTGCATTGGTGGGTCCTGATAATATCCCAGAATGCATCTTAAATAGCTTGAAGCACGTTTTAGTCACACCCCAAACAACACTCTTCATTCTCACCCTCCATACAAATCTTGTACTATGTGAATGGAGAACAGCTACATCATTCCCATGTTAAGGGAGAACCTTCCTCAGGCCCAGGCAATTACAGACCCATACATCTGACTAGCCTCATATGTAAAGCCATGGAGAGACTTATGGAATTAATCAATCAGGACATTGGGGAACCTCCAAACATTAGACCCATCTCAGTTTGGATTCATCAGGGTAGTTCACACTTACTGAACGGTGGATTTTTTTTAAAAGGTCACGAAAGCAATGCATGAAGGTAAACTGATACACACCGCATACCTTGATCTGGCCAAAGCTTTTGATACAATTCCTCACTGAGGCATAGTAGAAAAGCTTAATAAACTGGAGTAAACCCTATCTGACCAGCTGAATTGCCAACTGACTCACAATTAGAATGCAGATAATCAAAATAGGGGAAAATACCCACACAAAGAAACTAGTCACCAGTGGAATCCCCAGGGTTCTGTGCTGGGAATTCTTCCGTTTGGCATCCACTTTTTTGAAGTAAAAGTCACTACCAAAGGGCTCTGGCTGACTAAGTTTGCAGATGACTGCTAGCTAGGAGCAGTCAATAATTCCCCAAACAGCTTTGCAGTCCTGCAAGAACGTTGCTCTCAGATAACTGATGTTGAAATCATGGTTTGAAACTAAATGCCAGAAAATGCATTATTGTATTATTTAGGAAGTCATCTACCCCTGGGAACTACTACAATGACAGTATGCCCCTGAGAGTTGACCCAGTTATTCAGGATTTAGGACCTTTTGTGGACAGTGACCTAATTTTTGACTGGATCTATATCAGAAGACCGAAAGATCTGAATAGCGAACATTGAGCACTTCAAAAAGACTGGACCTCAAAGTGCTTTTTGTCTGACCATGATACAGTGAAGATTGGAATATTTGCCCTTTCCTCACTGCAGTGCGATCTTGGAGTGAGTATATATTTAGTGGGGAGTGTGGCAAGTTTGAGGTTCTGTTTTTTTCTATGTTTAAGCATTTGCGGTTTTGATTTTTCGGTCTTGTAATATTAGACCCCTTTTGACCAACATGTGTCTGTTGTAAGAAAATCTTTCTGTATTGCACAGTTTATAAGCAAAGGGATTGTGTCTAGCTCTAGGGATGTCATTGCCCCCTTTACTGGGCACTTGTTAGGCCAGTCATTGAATGTCATGTCCCCTTTCGTGTGCATCTGTCCAGACACATGCAGCAACTGAACACCCACAGAGATGCATTACTAAAAGAATGCAAGACCTAAGCAACATAGCCTTCATGGCCCAACTCAAAGCCCTGTCACTATACTCTGTATCCTTCAAGCTGCTAAGAAGTGACCTGTGCTTGGCATACAAGGCATCCTCCGACCCATTATTGATGGATTTACTGCAAATCAGCAAGTCATATACTCTTAGGAATACCCTGTCAAACCTCGTCTGCAACATCAACAGAACAGTTTGGAGGGAAAGGTATATTTTGCAGAAGATACAACTGCTATGGAAAAGATTCCCCATTCATCCTGTCCATTTTCAAGTGCAACTTGGATCTATGGATGGGAAACAGCAAATTTAGTCCAGGACTGCCCCCTGTACTACTAATCCCATGGTCAATAATTATGTATTACCCCTAATGGGAATAACTGGGGTCATACCATAGATAATTTGAGGGGTAATATATAATTATTGACCATGGGATGGGTAAGGCCACTCTGTAACTAAATGGGATAGGTTATTTTGAGAACAAAAAAGGTAACTAAGCTTAAAATGGCCAGCAAGGGCAGTGAGCCTGATACTTAACATGTGAACCTATAAAGGTACAACTGGCTGCCATTTCCAGTTTTCATAATGGCAGAGCTAGTATGCCTTTGGCCACTGTTAAGTTATCTAAAGCCATCTGAGGGGCACCTTTTTGTTATGTCTACTTATTTAAGATCCTGTACCATCTTGTGATCTTTCTGTGATGCTACAAGTGTTTGTTAGACTGCCTTTTAAACCTTCAGCCATGGTATCCTTAAAATTGCTGTCATGGAAGACGCTCTTTTTGGTGACTGTTACTTCTGCTGGAAAGGTATCCGGGCTTCAAGCATTACGCTGCGTACCTCCTTAATTGATTTTTCATAAAGATATAATTACCCTTAGGACTAACTTCTTTTCTGCTCAGTGTCACTATAGAATCTGTTTTGAACCAGCCCATTCACTTGCCAGACTTCTTTCCAAATTTCAGTAAGAAAGGACAGCTATTTGCTCCATTGTTTGGACATGCATAGACAACTCAGGTTCTGTTTGGACAGAACTAAAAGTTTTAAGAAGTCTGACTAGCTGTTTGTATCTTTTTCTGTTTCCAAAGTGATTCTAGACAAATGACTCTTCAGTGAGTACACAAAGAAGATAGAGTTGAAGGGTCTGTCCTTCTCTCCAAAAACCTAGAGGTCATTCTAGTGAAGCAGTGGTTACTACAACTGCATTTTTCTTGCAAGCCTCTATTGATGATATTTGTGCTGCAGCTAGGTTGGTCTAGTACTCAGACTTTTGTCTCCCATTGCAAACTGGATATTTAGTCTAGGTCAAGGAGGTTCATTTGGTTCCACCATTTTGCAGATTGTTCTGTCCTAGGGCCTCCCTGTATATTTTTAAGGCTGGAGAAGCTGTCCCACAAGTTGAAGCAGGACAGAAAAGATAATATCGGATACAAAAGTTATGTACTTTCCATAACAGTAGATTCATGTCGTCTTCTTCGTGCAATTCCCTACTTGCATAACCTCTCTGAACCATCACTGTTTTTAGCAAAGTAGTCCTGATGACTTTGTGGTCTTGTGACCTGGCTTGTAGGGGTCATTTTCTGTCACCCTCTACTTTTCATTTTCATTGCCTGTTTCAGTAGTATGTGATTTCTGTTTCATAATTTTCATAGGCTAATATGTTCTTACTAGGCATGCAGTTCGGTAGACCATTGAGGAGCTAAGTTCAAATTTCCAATTCCTCCAAAGCATTGTCTGGTTAGGTGATTTGCTCAATGTTGCACAGTAGGAAAATGAAGGCTGAGGGAATCAAACCACGTACCACAGGAAATAGCTAGTTAGCAGCTCATTACCTTAATCCTGTGAACTAACTGCCAGGTTACATTTGTATGTATATCTTCTACTTTTCTGCTTATATTGATACTTTTAGATTACTACTGGGGATAGTTTATGATAAATCCTTATCTATTTTGATATTGTGTATTTGCATTTTACTACATCTGTGTAATATTTTTTGGTGATCTGTTTCCTTTTCTGTACTGTCTTAGTTGTTTTATAGTTTTCTCTATTCATTGGACGGCACATTGGTGTAGCGGTTGCTTTGTCACCTCACAGCAAGAGGTTCTCTGGTTCGATTCTCAGCTGGGGTGCATGTCCTTCCTGCGTTCGTGTGGGTTTCCTCCAGGTGCTCTGGTTTCCTCCCACATTAGAAAGACATGCATCTGGACCATTTCTCCCTGGGCCTCCACTGAAAATTGGCTTCATTCCAAGTTGGACTTTCCTGGTTAACAAATGCTAAATAAAAAATAAAATTGGAGTAGTGGCGGCATTTTACCTGTTACTTTCCTTACCTTTGTTACTGTACAATTTTGTGGTAAAAATGTATTTATTAGTTTAGTTGCACAGTAGTATATTCTGTTTATTTGTGTTGCATCACATTAATTTGTTTTAACAGTTTCAGATACTGTCCAAAAATCCAAAAACATACACGCTGTCCAACCGGCTATAAAACGCTGGGTAAATTCATTCACAGTGCAGACTTCACGAATAAGCAACGATACTCCAAGAAATAAAACAAAGCTTTTTAATAAACGAGAACACAGTGAGCGCTTTCGCCAGTAGGCTTCATCAGACTAACAACAATTCACTACTTTGCAAACATTTAAAACTCTTACATAAAATTTGATTGGTTGCTCACTACAATTTCTAATCAGCACCATTATTTAAAGTGCACAGTGTATAGAAAACACGAAACATCAGTGCAGTAAATTAAAAATAAAACTAAACATGAAATCTATGTATTAAAAGACACATCTTCATGTCTGAAACAACATCATGTGCTGTATGCATATCTAACAAATAATAAAATAGCATCCTAAAAGCTATTTAACTTAAATGCATATGTAACCAAAAGGATGCAAGATGAGAAATATTATTAAAAAACATTATTAAAAAACATATATATAAAAAAGGTCCATTGTATGCTGACACAGGCCATTATTAAGGTGTGCAAGAAGGCAACAGGTCAAAAACCATCTAAACAAAAGGGCAGTGTATATGTGTATATATAATAGTGAAACTGACCTAAAGGGAACATATACCAAGACAATGTAGACAGAACAATAGATAAAATGTTGTTCATGTACAACGGCTTTACTATTTATATTAAAACTAACCTAAAGGGAACATATACCAAGACAATATAGGCAGAACAGTGGATAAAATGTTATTCATATACAACTACAGAGGAGATCTAACATACATGTCATGTTCTTAATCTAAAAAGTAGTCACAAACATCAGTAGTCATGAAAGAATATAAGGTTAAGCCCAAAATGTATAGAATAAAATTCATTATATACCTCTCTATATCAACCACTGAAAATGCACTGCATAAAACCGTAAATTGTATATGCAAAAAATCTCTATACAGTGGGGTTTAAAAATCCTTCTATTCTTCAAGAATGGTTTGATTTGTACTTTATCGTTTAATCCTGGTGGCATATCAGATCTAAGTCTGATAATCCACCTGGTTTCACATTCAAGGGTCCTGTTGATGATATCTCCCCTTCTAATTCCTTGTTTTAAAGACTGTATAACATAAAAGGAGAATATATGATCACTCCCAGCTTCCTTGTGATGTCTAGATAGGGCATTGGTGTCAGAACCTATTCTAACTTGATAATTGTGTTCCCTGATTCGTTCCTTTAGCATGCGGTTAGTTTTCCCAGTATAGTAGGATGGACATGATTTGCACGTTGCCAAATAGACCACATGCTTAGTCTCACAACTAGTATGGGTGTTGAAAAAATATCTCCGCATTGTCTTCGGATGTATAAATTCTGTTTCTTTGTTAATGTGACTGCATTGGTTACATTTACCACAGGGTGTGGTATTTATACTATCACTGATGTTCATAGCCTTTAAGGGTAGATGTTTCGGCTTACACAATATTCTCTTTAAGTTAGGAAGGTTCCTATATATCAATTTCGGTTTAGGACCCACTACCTTGCCCACTTCATTATCTGAGCCCAAATCTGTTAAGCCCAAAATGTATAGAATAAAATTCATTATATACCTCTCTATATCAACCACTGAAAATGCACTGCATAAAACCGTAAATTGTATATGCAAAAAATCTCTATTCAGTGGGGTTTATTGGATGCCTTAGGTCTGACTACTAACTGTGATGTCTCTGCTATAAGTGGAGGTCTTATAACCCGGACCTCTGGATATAGATTCCCTTCTTGATGAGCATGGACAGCCTCAGAATTCTCAATATTAAGATGCATACCAGGGTCTAATAAGACCTCCACTTATAGCAGAGACATCACAGTTAGTGATCAGACCTAAGGCATCCAATAAGAAGACTAATAAACCTGCACAGTGTTTTGAAAGCATAGGTGAAGGTGTTCCTTTTCCTCTTCCTGTTCGCACAGACAAAGGAATAAGAAGGACACGCTCTGAGTTGTGGCTGTCAGAAAATGAAACACTCGGGTGAATTCACACCCCATCAGACTATCAAAAAAATGTGGGGGAAAGGAATGAGTCGTTAGTATTTAACATCTCTTCTTATATACTCTCTTCAGATGAAGAGACTTTATTATCTAAAGGGTTAAATGTTATTCCTAACTGTGGTAGTAATTTAACAGATACTATTATGGACCTTAAGATCTTTTGTAGAAATGTTATGCTTAAACTATTTTATGGAAAACATGAAAGTCAACCTACAACTGTAAATACTGATAATTTACAAGGATTTAGGAGTCTTAGTCATTTTGTACCATTGAACCATCCTCTAGTTGATGCTTACTTGAAGCTCACAGAGGAGGAACTTTTTAAGTACTTTGATACTATTAAGACCTATAAGAAGAAGAATAGAGGTGATAACTTGAGTTACAAGGAAAGAATATTTTTGAAACATTTACAGTCAGATGATTCTATTACAATCAGACCTGCAGATAAGGGAGGTCTGGTAGTTGTTATGGATACTCCAAAATATATTAGATCTATGGAGAGTTTGTTGAGTGATAAGTTCTATAAGATTATCACTAGAGAAGAAACACATGACATCATACAACATGTTACTAACACTCTATTAGACATATATAAAGGAGGTATTATAACTAAAGAGCTCTTTGACTATTTGTTAGTCAAGAACCCCCTTATACCTACAGTACATGGTCTTCCGAAGATCCACAAGAACACCATTGATCCACCTATGAGACCAATAGTGGCTGGAGGTGGTTGGCTTACTGAGCACTTATCTGTGTATGTTGAAAAACATCTGAGACCTATCTTAAATGAAAATAAACATGTGCTCAAGGATTCCAAACAGTTCTTGATGGAACTTTATGATTGTCTGAAAGAAGTTAGTAATACTCAAGATCTACTTTTTGTTACACTTGATGTACAATCACTCTTTACCGTCATACCGAATGAAGTAGGTATTCAATTTATATTTGATTATCTGAAGGAACATAGTGGATATTCCCTTGTTCAGATAGAACTAATTACCTATTTTCTAGAACTAGTTCTGGAGAACAATTTGTTTATATTTAATGATATTATATTCATCCAACAGGATGGTGTGGCCATGGGGGCCCCGTGTGCCAATAGTTATGCTAACATGTTTTTGGCACACTGGGAGGAGACCAGCCTGTTTCTAGTTGAAGATTTTAAGAGACATGTTGTCTTCTATCGACGTTTTGTCAACAATCTCTTTATTTTTATGGAAAGGGAATGGCCATCAGTTGGATATGTTCTTTTATAAGATGAATAACTTAACAGAGTATTTAAACTTCACTATGGAATGGTCTAGTTCCAGAATAGACTACCTAGACTTATATATAGAGAAGCTACCGGAAGGTCTGATTAATACAGGTGTATATCGGAAGCCATGTTATCATAACTCTTTATTGATGAGATCTAGTATGCATCCAACACATGTTTTTAAGAACATTATTAAGGGCCAAGGCATGAGGGCTTCAAGATTGAATCCCTCAGATGATGGCTTTTTTGAAGAACTGAATCAACTGAAAAATAAATTTCTAAGTAGAGGTTATAGGGAACATGAAATAAGTGAGTATTTGATTGATGTTCCCACCTTACGTAATGATATAGCGGCACCCTATTTTGGTCCTGCTATACCTTATAGACAAAGGAACATTTTAGCTACACACTCCTTGGTCAAAGTTCCAGCATTTTATACTTCTGATAATAGAGAAATTAGGGATATCATTTGTAAGAATTGGTCTATCTTGCAAGTAGATGAGGATATCAAAAGGATAGTTGGTGAACAACCACGGTTCCTATATAGAAATAAGAAAAATTTGAAAAGACTGTTATGCTATCCACATAATAAGAAACAGTATTTAAATGATGGATGCACTAGACCATGTGGGAACTGCAATTTCTGCATATATATATATATATAGATACCTCTAGACACTTCCTTCATCCTGATTTACAGAAGGAGTTCATAATATCAGCAGTAGCCAATTGTAGAACATCTAATCTTGTATATTTAGCCGTATGCCAGACTTGTTGCTCCTTTTATGTTGGCAAAACGAATAGGTTGTTCAAGGATCGAATACGTGAACATATTTATCACATCAGAAAAAATTTAGAGCATAATGCCTTAGCTAAACACATTATGTGTTGTTGTGATGCACACCATTTTACATATTGAGCTTTAGAAGTTATCCCCCATAATATATGTGAGGGAGACATTAGAAATCATACGGAGTATAGGGAGAATAACTGGATTATTATATTGAGAGCGGACAGAGGCAAGGGCCTAAATGAAAGGGCATCTATCAAGCCCTTATGGAAAAAACGTAGGAATATTAAATAAAATGTATGTAGTTTATATTTTTAGATTAGTTATTTGTTTATGAATAGAATCTGAGTCCTATCAGCACTACATTTAGTCTTTAGGACTATGTTTTATTTTTATTATTTTTTTGAAATTTTATCACGTTTATTTATGTAAGATATGAAATGTATCCTTGGAGCATACAGATGAACTAACAGTATGCAGTTTTTAGAATGTATAAAAATCTTTATATTCTAACTCATACATGTTTTACAGGGTTAGATGTGTAAATGAATTTGAGTATGTATTTAGTATGCGAACAATGCAACGTACCTTTAAATGTATTAATTGGTTCACTTTTCTGATTGGCTTGGATATTTTTAAGTGTGTATATAAACTGTTGAGCTTTAATATGGAGGTTATACTGATCTGAAGAAGCTTTTAAGCGAAAGCGCTTATCATCCATCAATAAATATCTACTGTTGTTTTAATTAGAGAAGATTACCTGTTTCGCTCCATTCCTTTATACATTTTACTATGATATATACTTTATTATCTCTAGTAAGGGAGCGTTTATTCAGTTGGTTGGCAGTGAACTTTTTATTTATGATTGTTATGTTTTGTGGAAGATGGATTGAGATTTGTGGATACATGCTGCACAGATCAGTATGGAGCAATCAAGAAGTTTGCAGAGATGTAAAATTAGTTATAGATGATTTATGTTCATGAATTGTGGTAAAGTAATGGAATTGGTTTAAATATGTATTAATTTTCTTCATGAAGTAATTTTTATAAAGTGCTCTTATTGTTTTTGGTAAGCTGAGACCCTTAACATCCACATCAGGTACCAGCAAGTCAGATTGGTGGGACCTCAATTTCATGTTGCAGCTACAGGTTATCATCTCATGTGTATACCATCTCCATTTTTTACTACAATGTCAGTACTGGAACATTTGGAGGTAGCACTTATAACTTTCTGAAATTCATCAAACTTCAAAGGTGAGTGTATGGTTTGCTGAATTACTGACATTGCTGTTTTCCTTGTTCATAACACTGCCCGAACAAGGCCCAGATCTTTGTTCCTTGGCATGTGTGCTTGCATGCTCCCTCCTTGATCCAGCTAAAGTTCTTGAATCATTTGCTTCAGCTCATATTACTGAGTAGCTTAGCACTTCTAGATTGCTAAGTAATGAACACCATGGTTTCTAGATAGATCACACCACCACAGCTACACTTGTATTTAATAGATGATACTGCAAGAGTATGCGCAGTGATAACTGATCCAGGACTGTGTTGGCCTTTGACATAGTTTCCCATCCTTATTAATTATTGAATTAGATAAATTTGGGCATAAACAAACATAGTCATTTGGTTCACCTTCAGTCTCAGAGGTGGAATGCTGATGATTTATTGGCTTCTTTTGTAACAGTTAAGTTCAACAAACATAAATAATCTTATTCTGCTGTTATCAATTGTTCTAAATGGTGATACAGAGACTGTAAAATATGTTGCATTAAATTATGCTGAGCACCGACTTGTGTAAGGAGTAGGGCTGTACTGTTTTGTACCTCTCAGTATGGGGTTTATCCACACCCCCCCATCTCAAAATGTACCTGCTCTAATGTCATAACCTTGGAGTGAAGGGAAATTCTGATTTTTGTGTAAAAATCCCCTTGTGTTTTTACTTGTAAGGTCTGTGACTGTGGACCTGTGTTTGGAAATTTATGATGTGGGACAAGCCCCCACATTGGGGGAATGCAGAAGGGGCTTTTTATACCCGAAATATTGATGAAGTAGTTGTTTGATAGTTTACTTTTCAGTAGTTCATATTTGCAGTAGTACCTCTGTTTAAAAATTCAATTTCACTACATCAGGACATTAAATTATTGTTTCCTTAAAGACTAGTTATTGCACCTGGAACTGCTATCTCATCCTTTTTCTCAAATTAATATTGATGCGTCACAGTAGAGCGACTGTTGACAGCACTGCTGTACAAGTTCATTTTAAAAACTGATGACCTGACACTAAGCCCTGACAATTTCAGTGCCCTATTTAGCACCATCTGCTATAAGTATTTGAAAAAAAAACATGCTGTTGTAACTAGCTTTGTTGTAAGAAGATTATAATCTGCTTTGCAGAATGCAGTGCAACATTCTTTGTATTTCTCCAGTGGCTCAACAGGCGGTATTTTTGGAACTGTTAGAATTGTGCAGATACAAGAGAAGCAAGTCAGCTGGGTCCCTAGCGGCACACAAGATAAAATGTGGATCTCCTCTGGGGAGTCCATATGATACTAAGTGTAGGGAAAGTGCTTGTAGTCTTCTGGTAGTTTAGAATTTTTAAACCAGTGGTGTCTTTCTGATGGTTTAACATGTCTATAGAAGTACAACTGAAAGAGGGTACTGTATTCAGTAATTGGCTTAATCAGCGCTGAGAATAAGGAAACAATGGCTTCTTTAGGTCTGAGTTTTTATTCCCTTGGCCATCAGCTGCCCCAAGTAAGATTTCCTGACCACTGTCATTACATGGTGAGTAAAAGAGAACGAAACAACATGTTCTTGTGCATGTTGACAAGACAGCACAAAATGGAGTGCTAAGATCTGATACTTGTATTAGGCTTATTCTGCTGCCCCTTTTACCAATTGTACTCGCTTTTTAAATGATTTAGAAGGTTGGTTGCTAATTAGGAACAACACTTACAAGGTTGCAGGCATTTACAATATTTTGTTTGCCAAAGTTGAAAAAAAATGCAAAATAGTATGCTTATTCACTGTATAAGACCCTGTGCAAGACAAGTAAAAGTGCATCCTTAGCCTGAAAATGTTGCTGCTTTTATTCTGAATACCTTTCCTTGTCTGAGAGAGTGATGTTCATCCGTCTACATATAAACAAAGCATGACTTAGCAGTTTCTCTTTCTTGTGTATTTATTTGCTTTTCAGTTTCCACAGTGCACACCGTATTGTATTTACACGAGTTCCTGAAATAATTTCTTTAGTAATTTGTATTCTTAGCTTGTACATCTTAGTGTCCATTACTAATAAAGTTTGTGGTTTTTGCATCACTGATTTTGTTCCATGCAGCTGCAGTCATAACAGATGGGTTCTCATTTGCTTTGTAAAATAGCTAAAATCTATTGGTATTTAAAGACAAGCTTGTTCTCCTGTTAAACCAGAAAAGTTGATACCTGTTGCAGGCAAAATGGGTGAGCTGTGCAAGATGCTCTAGCTAAGGAGATGCTGACTCTTTCACAAAAGCAACCCATTAAGGTCGCTATATAGCTGAAACAAGTGTTCTGTGGAGAAGGTGGCAAATGACATAAAATCATAGGGTGCCACTAAAAATTTACAGATAATCTCAATCCAGAGATTCTCCAATATAGCCATAGTTCAGGGTGCTCCATTTCTAAATCAATGAGCAGAATAGTCTGAAGCAAATTAAATTGTAAGCAGTGGCATATTGCAGGTATGCTTTGGGAGATGGAACCTTTAATTGAGAAATAATACAATGTCAGTGTGGCAGTCCCCGTATGAAGGGGTTATAATAAGTTATCAAAAACTACTAACCAGTTGAACTATTGTCTGGACATTAACTACATACAAAATCATCATCTGAAAAACATTTTTTAGTTTTTAATCATGCTGTTTAATACTCTTGAGACTTGTTTTCTACTGTAAGCCTTTATATTCAGTTTTCAGTGGGTATTTAATTTGACCTTCATACATGTAGAAACCCCTCTGCATTCTGTAGAGTAACAATTAATAGCCATACTATGGCAACAAATGTTTCTCTAATATTTAAGTTGCATTTTGGCTGTGTGTGTGTGTGTGTGTGTGTGTGTGTGTGTGTGTGTGTGTGTGTGTGTGTGTGTGTGTTTATACATGTATAAACAGTGTTAATAATAGTGAAATCTAGTCCCTAGTAGGTGTACATAAGTTCAAAAATTCACTTAATATTTTTGTTTGAATTAATTATCAAGATGGACCTTGAAGCTAGCATATTATGCAATATTACCTTGCATCAGGTATGTATTAAAAGTTATTTAAATAAGCCTTAGCAGATTTGGCAAGAGAGCTTTTCCCTTTTTTGTTTGTGGAAATACTGCAAAGTGATATATTACCTGTTTCTAAGAAATTGTTATCCACAAACTATAAGAGATGCCTTTATATGCAGATTTGTAAAGTCGTACAAATATAGAATTGGCATACAGTTGCAACATTTGATCTGTCATCCTTTATATATTTCAAAATTTAGAACAACTTTTTACATAATACATTTTCTAGTATTTGCAGTATATATACAGGCTTAATTTCTGTCCTGTAATGTAAGGGAATTTGCACGTTGACTCATTTTTATAAATATGTTTTTTTGTCATTTTGTCAAAACCTGTTAGATTGGTCGTATTGTGACTTTACACTGCATTGTAAATCACATACTTTGAGTTTGGCCTCATTCGCAGCACACTTAATTTTACTATAACCAATGTTTTGTAGCAGCATTGCAGTTATTTCAATGTCAGCCTGTGTTTATGGATATTAAAGGGAGAGAAGTGTGTTGCTTTAAGATGTAAAACTAATATTTGTAGCATTATAGGGTTGAAACATCATGTGGGTTATTCATGGCTTTGTGCAATTGTGTTATATTATAAATTCTGAATGAAATGTTTTACTTCTTTTCCTCTCTTTTCTTTCCTTCTTATTTAATATTTGTTAACCAGGGTAGAGCACTTCTCAGCATGGATCATTTTCAGACTTTTTCAAGGGAAAAATGCACAGGGGTGAAAAGCTTATGGGTTAAGGACGTAGTACATATCCTAGAATAGCAGTTAAGGTTTAAATACAAACATAGTGGTGTAGAAAAACCTTTCAGTATAGTAAATGTCCAAGCAGAGTCGCCAAAACAGATGGCCAAACTCAAGTCATTTTGAATTGACATAGTTTTTTTTTTTTTGCTATGTTAGCTTCTTTTTTGCCATCAGAATTTTACTTTTACTTATTGTGATATCTAATGTGGAGCATTTGCTGATGGTGGCCAGACCCACAAAATCTGCTTAAAAGAACTCATTTTTATTCGTGCAGAATTTGGCACTGTGATTGACATGTCCTTGCATATTTTAGATAGTGTGACAAAAAAATTACTTCTTTATTTATTGCATTTGTTGACCGGGAAAGTCCACTGGGCCTAGAGCCCATTTTCAGTGGAGGCCAAGGGAGAAAAGCTCCACATTGTTACATACATTTAACTAATAAAAACATTGTTGATACATAATTAAAAAATGGACCCATTTCAACATACAATTAATAAACACATTACTACATACAGTTGATAGGCATAGATAAAATAGCAGATATGACATATTAATATTCCATACAAAGCAGAAGCATTTTGAAAGTGAGAGCATGAGTGGAAACAGAAGAATGTAGTAACTTAGAAGTGTATGAGAGTTGAACAAGAAAATAGTATATACATGTGAGTGTATAGGGTTCAAAGCAACGTGGTGATGTGTTCAGGGTGTAGAGGGGGTGAACAGAAGATATTAGGCTGCAGAGGCATGAGAGAGCAAGTGTAAGAAGATACTGAAAAAGAGTGGGAAAGTTTAGAGAAATTGAGACAGAGAGGGATTCTACAGAGGGATGTTAGGTGCTGGGGTATCTATGGCGTACAACAGCATAGACAATTAGAGACTAAGTGTAATTTTATGGATTTCTTAAAAGAATCAGACTTACTAGTTGATCTGAGTGGAGGAGGAAGATCATTCCATAACTTAGTGACAGTGTAGGGGTACAGCATTTGGCCAGCTGATAGTTTGGGTTTCTCTGTGGCCAACAACATTTTGTTTTCTGACCTGAGGTGGCGATTGGGCTGGTACATGGTCAGTATAGCTGAGAGGGAAGGGCACTGTTCAGGTTGGTAGATTATTTTGTGGGCTGTAGTTAGTTGAAGGTAAGTAAGTTGGTGGTAAGATTCTAGCCAATTTAGCTGATGCAATGCGGAGCAGTGGTGGGTAAAGTATTTTAGAGTTTGTGGCAAATTTGGCAACTTTATTATAGCAGGAATCGAGCTTGCTTTTTAGGGAAGATTGTAGGTTGGTAAGGATGGGAGTACCATAAAGCAGTGTTGGTAGTAGGAAGGATGTGGCAAGGGCCTTTTTGGCAGTGAGACTGAGGAAATAGTTATGACTATATAGGGCACCTAGCTTTTGGTGTATTTTTTTGATGATGATGCTGTGGATATGAAGGTCAAAGGTTAGTTTGTCGTCAATGATGACGCCTAGCAGTTTGGTACTAGGGAGGACATTTATGATAGTATTGTTATTTGAAGTAACTGTAAACAGAGATTTGTCAATGGTGCTAGTTTTTGTGGGGGTGAATATTAATAGTTTTGTTTTGTTGGGGTTAAGGGCAAGGTGGTTCTGCGACAGTAGAGGTGAATGCTTCTTGGGTATGTTGCTGTAATTTGATGAGAGATTTTGAGGAGGAGATGATAGTAGAGTCATCAGCATATCTAATGTTGACCTACTCATTGCATTTTTTGTTCCATTGCATTGTTATTTTTGTTCCATTGTACCTTCTGAATACTGTTGCCTTAAACTGTTTAGAGACCTACTTTGACTGCCTAACTGTATGCTTTTGACTGCCTAAATGTATGCTTTTACCTCATATTTAACTGTCACTATTTGTAATGTTATATGTGTTTCTGCTTGCTTATACTGCCTATATAAGTGCTGAATGCTAACTCTGTTTTCTCCTCTACATTTATCTCCCTTTCTCCCCAAAGTACCCAGCTCAACATTTACCTGCTCCTGATATTACTACTGCCTATCTGGTGATTTAAGAACCCTATCCAAATCCAGTGGCCTCATCCACCAGCCTCCTATTTCTTTGCACCCTCTATCAAGAAAGGAAAAAAAGTATGTTCTGGACTAAGTCTACCTTGTAAAACAGACCCCTATCTACTACTACTTGTCTCAGGGCTCCAAAGTCTGCTGTGAGCCTGAGCGGCCAGCTGCCTTTATCCTTACTCTATATCTACCCAACAGCCAACACACCTCTTCCACCTACCCTAACCCTCTCTTACTATAGATCTCTTCTTCCACTGTTCTACACTACTTAGCTCCCTTACTCACTTACCTACAACACCAGAACTGCCCACTAGGTGGCACCTTTCTCCCATCCATCTATCACTCCCTCTCTCTCTGTTCTACCTTTTTAAACTCACTTACTAATTAGGTTCTTGGCCTAATCCTCTTCATAATCACCTTGTGTCTTTTTCAGCATTTACCCTCTGGCTCTCATTTTCCTCAGACTTCTCCACAATCTCAGACCTTACCAGACATGTCCTACATTTCTAATCTGTAGCTACCTGCATTACTGATAGTTTTCTCTCTAACTTCTCTTCCTTCTGTTGTGGGCTCACTCCGCTCCCCTACCCTACCCCCAATTCCCACCCACCCCCAGGGGTCCTACACTTATACCTACCTAACCACACCCCTTCACCATTTCCACCTATCGTAACAACACTACCTTAACCAATCTTCTCTTTTCCCGCCATTTTCTTCTAGCACTCAATTTCTCACCCCCCACACCCTTTGCCTTACATTACCTCACCCCTTTACCTTTGTACCTTCAGCTAAAACTTTATATCCACCTTTGCAATGTACAAACTCCCAACCCTAGTCCTCCAACATAACTTACTCATGCTCTCACTTCTTCCACCTTTAATACTAGCACACCTGGTAACCTCCTATGAACATCCACTACTATCACACTTTCCCTTCTCTACTCAACAATCTACCACTTCAATTATTGACTCTCATGCTCACCACATCAACATTACTTCCACACCTAGCTATCTTTTACCCAAATACCATAGGACAACCCACATTTGATACGACTTCCCCAATCCTAGAAGACATCCACCTCTGCAAAGTAAATACACTAACACTAGATATCTAACACTACTCCTCTCCCTAAAGGATGGAGATATTCACCCAAACCCGGGTCCAAATACCTCCGCTACCACTCTACTCTTCAAACCAAACCCCACTGCCAACCTCCTACTTAAAAAACCAACCAACTCACTCCTAATAGCTCACCTCAACATACGCAGCGTTAACAACAAAATAACACAACTCCATGCTCTCTTGGAACTCTATTCCTTTGAAATTATCTGTCTAACAGAAACCTGGCTAAACCTTTAACCAAAGACAACAAAGTCATCCCGCCTGGCTACAATATCTTACGATTTGACCGGGTAGCTAAAAAAGGTGGTGGAGTAGCTGTCTTATTCAAATCTGTCTTTCAAATAACCACTTTCCACCAGAAACCACCTCAGGACTCTAATGCTGAAATTCTGATTACCAAACTTCAGCTAAACTCAGTCAAATCTATCTATATTATCTGCATCTATGTCCCTCCAGGAAATAATATTTCTGCCATTGAAAACATCCTCTGTTGGCTATCTCTAAATTTACCCCAAGAAACCATTATCCTAGGTGATTTTAACATTGATTGGCAATCTTGCAGCAGCAAACACCCTACTACCCTTATCAATCTTTATGGGTTTTCACAAACTATTACCTCCCCCACTAGAATAAACAAAACAAATAAAAAAGAAAGCACCTTGGATTGGATACTCGTCAATAATCAACCCCACACTTATGAAGCAGGAACCCTCCCTGATGATGTAAGTGATCACTTACTAACCTATATTATCAGGCTCAAAGCCAATCCACCCACTCAAACCATTACTAGAACAATTAGATCCAAGAAAATCTTCAACTTGGAAATATTTCAAAGTGAACTAAAAGCATGCAATTGGTCCCGCTTAAAACACCTTTCTCTTGATGAAGCTGTAGATTACTTTAATGCTAAATTCCTAGCCATACTCAACCACCATGCCCCAACTCGGTCTATTAGGATAAGAACTAAATCTGCTCCTTGGCTCTCTCAAGAAACTAAGCAAAAAATCCATCTCAGAAATAAAATCTGGAACAAATCTCGCTTAACTAAAAACCCTGCTGATCACCAGCACTTCAAACAATTGAGAAATGAGACTAAAAAAGCAATATTGACTGATAAAAAAATTATTACCTACAATCTCAGCAAACTCACCAGAAAAACCCACATAAGTTCTGGCAAACATTAATCCGTTACGTCAGCCCAGTCAATCTATCACACCCAACCCACAAGGCACAGACAAAGAGAACCCCAAGCAAATTGCTAATGACTTTAATTCCTTTTTCACCTAAACAATTCAAACTCTTGCCAGTCACCTCTCTAGTCAAAATGCAACTATATCTAATTCTAACTTAAACCCACCATCCCCATTTCTTTTCCAACCTCTCCCAACAGCTTATATTCTGTCCCTCATCCAAAAACTCAAACCATGTACCCCCTCTGCTGACTTACTACCCGCAGAATACTTACAACTAGCAGCCAAATCCATAGCCTACTCTATCTCCATACTAATCAATAGAACCATCACTGAGGGACACGTCCCTAAACTTTGGAAAGTCTCTCATATTATTCCCCTTCATAAGGGACGAAATTCTACTGAACTCTCCAACTATCACCCCATAGCCCTACTCTCTCCCTTATCTAAGATCATGGAAAGGTGTATCCACAAGCAACTGCTTGACCACCTTCTCCAAAATAACTTGCTCTCTAATACCCAACATGGTTTCAGACCTTGCCACAGTACCACCACTGCCCTCCTTTCCTTTACAGACACCATCAACAACAAACATAACCTTAACACCCTTTCCTCTGCACTTTTCTTAGACCTGTCCAGGGCTTTTGACATGGTCAACCACCAAATACTCATACAAATTCTTCAATCTCTCTCACTTGACATTCTACCTATTAAATGGTTCAAGTCCTACTTAACTAACAGACATCAAGCTGTACTCTGGAACTCCACTCTATCTACCCATCTACCAGTTAACATCGGTGTCCCTCAAGGGTCCATACTGGGTCCTGTCCTGTTTTCTTTATTCATAAATGACCTCCACCAAGCAGTTCCCCTAGCTACATGCATACAATACGCAGATGATTCCACACTTATTTGCTCTGCCACAACTGTATCAGAACGTCACTCTCTGACACAACACATATTTAACTCTGTTGAACAGTGGTTTACACAACGTTGTCTCCTACTTAACCCAAAAAAACTAAACTCCTCCTATTCACACCTACCAATAAGTCTCCCCAAATCGACTTTACAATATTATCTAAAAATGGCACACCTATATCCCAAGATCTTACTACCAAACTGCTAGGCATTACAATCAACAACAACCTTAACTTCGACACACATATCAGCAGCACCTTGAAAACTATTAATAAAAAAATAGGCTCCCTTTACAGAATCAAACCCTACCTCACTCCAGCAACTAGAATAACTATTGCCCCTAATCTCTTCCCTTCTCTATGCCTCACCCATATTTACTAACCTGTCAAAACATAATCTTACGAAATTAGAAAACACCTACAATAGCATATCTAGGTTTGTTACAGGTAACCCTTTCAGAACCCACCACTGTTTTAATCTAAAGTAACTAGGCTGGCTCGAATTTCAGCAGCAGCTGAAAATTAATCAACTAGCCATCGCCCATAAAATACTGTATCAACCTGCCAAAATACCTATTCCATCTACTCTTATTTACCCTTACCATAACCTGAAGTCTCTAAGATCTGCACACAAACTTCTTGTAAATATTGACAAAGCAAAAAACAAGGCTGGAGATTCCCTCTTCTCTAATATTGTTGGAAAACACTGGAACCTACTTCCCTCTGAAAATTCCCTCCACAACTCTATTTAAAAAGAAATTTAGGCTCTTCCTCAAAACACAGTAGTTGTGCCCCTGTACTAATCCTGACTGACTATCTAGCTCCTGATACACGACTCAATCCTTACCTTTAGAACCCTGCATATACTTCATCCTAACATCTAACGATCTAGTTCTCCATCATAGTATTAATTACTACTAAAAAAAAAAAAAAATGTTTTACTACTAGATGTATTACATGTACATATGCTATTATTCTTTCTGAATGTCTACTTGAGACATTACTTGTACTAATCAAGTCTAATTTACTGCATTTTTATACTTTATTAATATGTGAACAGTTTTTATCTTTTTTCTTTATCTTTTTTTTCTCTTTTACTGTAATGTATCTGCATTTTAAATATATTTCTTTGATGTGAATTTATTTTTAATTGTTTGGAGCTTATCTCCCTGGGCCTCTACTGAAAATGGACATATATCCAGCTAGACTAGTCCGATCAACAAATGTAAAATAAAATAAAAATAAAATAAATATTGGATGACGGTACTATGAGCAAGGGTTTGATGGAAGTTATTCACAAATATGCTGAAGAGGAGGGGGCCTAGAATAGATCCTTGAGGGACACTTTTGTTAGCAGTAATGAAAGGGGAGGAAGCTGGTAGTGGAAAGCTGTCTTGCTGGTCTTAGCAGGAGTTGCTTAAGTGTAAAATTTATTTTACTTTTAATTTTCAGTGTGTTTTGTTTTTTGTAAGAGCTGTTGATTTACATTTAGCTGACATGTTAATTGCAACTTTGGAAGACATTTCTTGATTGCCTACAGACTGCCATTGTCTCAACCAGCTTTCTTGTTGTGTACATTGGGCCGATGGGAGAGTAATGGTACTCCCATACAAAGGTAGTACTGGTTTTGTCAAAGTAGCCAACAGCTTTGCACTGTGTTAGCATTGCTTAAACACTCAGAAGTGCTCATTTGTTGATGGCATGTAACTTAATTTCATCTTGTTTAATATCCTAATGTAACATTTTCTTATTTAGATTTCTAGCATAAAAGCTCACTAACTTAATGGCTAGTGGCAAAAATGCCTCAAAGGTTATCCCACCATTATGAGTTGCTTAGAACCTCTTCTGTCATTTAGGGAAGCCATTCTGTGATCTTTTTGCATTGTCAACCAACACCAAATGAAGCAGTTTCTTTTACCTGATACCCTGTCAGAAAAATGGCCTAAGGATTCTCTGATCCCAGTGGTGGGCCCCATCACTCCTTTAAATCAGGAAGTGCCATATGTCAGAAGGGAGGTTATAAAAAAACAGCATTCTGTTTAATTTGCTTCCTCGGAAGGCACGGGTTGTACAACTGATTAAGACCATGACATCAGGTCTTTTCCACCACTTCCAGCAGCACAGGACCCAGAACAACACCAGCAACGTTTTTGAAACCATGGAGATGAAAGGAATAATAAAAAAAGGGACTCAAACAATTGAAGTGCAAGTGAAGGACACTTTAAATCAGTATTTATAAAAGGTAGCTGGCAGTAATTTTAGTTATAACTGTGAGTCATTAATAATTAATTTGTCAGGATGTTTATTAATGGATGAACAGATTAATGTTTTAAATTTAGGCCTGAAATTAATTCCTACAGTTCTTCCTCATTGGCATTTGTTAAAACAGGATCTTTTTCAGTTTTTTCATAAATTGCATTTAAAATGTTATTTTAAAGATAAAACTGTGCACCATATTGGTGATGTGAATTTTAGTGAAGATGAAACTTTTTACTCATGTGAATCTGATGTATGTGGTGATTTTGATGGAGAAGGTGGTTTGAATGCATATTTTTTGTTAGATACAACTAATATTTCATGTAAAAGTAAATGTATTCCTCCTCATACTAATGATTGTGTGAAACAATATTCAGCAATGTTATGATATGCTATTGAACATGTATACAAATAATTTAACAGTAATAAAATTGAAATTTGTTATAATTTAACTAAAAATGAATGGATGGCCTTGAAATAATTATCTGGGAGAAAGGATTTAGTTATAAAGCTTGCAGAAAAAGGGAATACAATTGTAGTGTTACACTACACTCAATAAATGCAAATGTGATGCAAACACCTGGATGAAAATACAGTCTATAAAATTGATATTAATTGTTATAAGGAAGCTATGAAAAAACAAATTTCAAGTTTATTGCAAAAAGGTATTAGGTTAGGATACTTTACTGAGGAAGATATAAATAAGAAATTTAATATGGAGGGTTGTGCTATGGCAACCTTTTAGGTTGCATAAGGATATGCACAACCCTCCAGGGAGACCGATTGTATCCACCACAAATTATTTTTTGCATAATATTGGCATTGTGTTGCATAATTTTCTATTATCATTTGTGGAAAAATTAACATCATATATTAAGGACTCATTTTATTTTTTGAAAAAATTCAGTAATTCATTGGAATTCTAGAATGTACTGGATTACTTTAGATGTCAGTAGCTTATATACAAGTATCAAACATGCTGATGGTTGTTGCTGTTGTTGTCTTTTGGCTTTTCCCAGTTAGGGGTCGCCACAGCGGAACTCTGGTCTGCTAATGATCGGCAGTAGATTTTCACGAACGCCAAGGTGCCAGCTCGACGTTCAACCTTCGACGAAGGCACGCCCATTTATGCATGTCTTTCAAATGCCCACCCACCCTCGTGGAGGACATGCAGTCTCCACACAGAAGGCACTCACCACACTCCAGCCGAGAATCGAATGGGAGAACCTCTTGCTGTGAGGCAACAACGCTACCGCTGCACGACATGCTGATGGTATTAAATCATTATATTATTTTTTAGGAGATGGTCCTGTGTCCTACTATATTCTAGAACTGTTACAATTTTGTTTATTAAATTATTTTAGTTTTAAGAATAGAGTTTATCATCAGTTACAAGGAACAGCCATGGGGGCACATTTTGCTCCCATGTATGCAAATGTATTTATGGCCATGTTTGAACGGGATTATATTTATAAACATAATTTTGTAAAGGACTATATCTTGTATTATTATAGATACATAGATTTAATTTTTATCTGTCAAGATGGCTTTGATGAAGTGCAAAATTTTGTGAAAGAGTTGCATAACAATATTTATCATTTATCTTTTGATGGATTGCAATATGGGAGGGAATTTAGGTGTTTAGACTTGCATCTAATAGGATTAAATAATGGATGCATTCAGACGTCCGTGCCCAGTAAATTTATGGATGGAGGACAATATTTGTATGGTACCAGTTGCCATCGCCCTCATTTAATAAATTCTCTACCTTATAGAGGATTGTTGAGGTTACATAAAATTTGTAACAATAATGAAGACTTGGGTAGAGAGATTGTACAAACATCTATAATGTTTTTGAATAGAGGGTATGACATAAACACTGTCTACAGTGCCTTAAATAAGATTAGTGAAGGAGATTTTATATATATATATATATATATATATATATATATATATATATATATATATAAGAATAGTCATGAATTGAATAGGAACATTGTATATGAACAGGAAAAGATTTATTTAAAATGACTCACAATATTTTAAGTTAGGAAATATGGAAGTAGGTTAAGTATTATTGGAAGTTCTTCTCAATGATGATAAATTACAGAAGATTTTGTGCAGTAACCCATTGGTATCATATAG
Organism: Protopterus annectens; assembly: GCF_019279795.1. Lineage (NCBI taxonomy): Eukaryota > Metazoa > Chordata > Ceratodontiformes > Protopteridae > Protopterus > Protopterus annectens. The sequence continues at coordinate 967,225,750 of NC_056735.1, forward strand.
AATAAGACAGAATTTAAATGATAGACTAATTAGGGCCTATTTTATGGTACCTGAAGACAATTTGGTCTCTGTTTTGAGATGTAAAGGTACAGTTCCTTGTAGGAATTGTAATGTGTGCCAATTTGTAATAGCAGGTTTTGAGAGGATAAATGATATCAGATTTGCTTCTGTGGTGTTGTTTTCATGTGAAACTGAGGGGGATTATATATGCCCGTCGTTGTCCCTGTAACCTGATATATATTGGAGAAAGTAAAAGAATATTTAGAACCCAGTTACAGGAACACATTAGGGACATAAAAAACAAACAAAAAAAAAATAACAGTTCAGTGGCTGTTCATTTTATGGAAGGTCACAATAGCGACTTTACATTATTACAAGGAACCATTGCGGAAAAAGTGTTTGTTAAATTGGGTGATGCTGCTATGTTAAAAGACAAGTTATTATTTAAAGAATCTATTTTAATACTTAAATATAACACTCTTGCACCTCATGGGTTAAATTTTGAAATGAATTAGAGGTATTTGATTTAATTAAGATTTTATTTATTGATTGATTGTTTTATTGATGTGTGTATATAAGGGGAATGTATTTGAATGTTTGATTACTTCTTGAAGGCTGTATTGGCCGAGGTGCTAAAATTTATTTTATAAACTTTTGGAACTGTTGCCAGTTGTATTGATTCTTTTACCTGATACCCTGTCAGGAAAATGGTCCAAGGATTCTCTGATCCCAGTGGTAGGCACCATCTCTCCTCATATGTTTTTCTGCCCTGTCCCTTGATACCTAGATTCATTCAGAATGTGACCCTATACAAGATCACAGTCATTGTAATAACTCTGTTAAGTACTCTGCAAACATTATTCCACTCGGTGTGGCTTCATCTTCTGGAGGAACCTCTGTACCTGAAAGTATTCAGACCCCTCCCTTTTCTTTCATTAAGCAAGTCTCACAATAGTATGAATTCTGTCCTCTTGACTTCATAATTTTTCCACTTCTGTTGATTGCCATGGACACTTCTTACCCTTCTAGGGTCATTCAGTGGCATTGATATACACTATGGACGTCTTCACAGGGGTAGATACTTCTTAGCTCCCTTTTCTGTGGAGCTAGTGTGCCTCCCAACTATGATTTGTTGTTGGTTACAATTTTGTTAAGGATAGTCTGTCTGCAGTATGCAACTTTTATCAAGGAATAAGAAAGAACTTGTTTGTTACAAAGTGCGTAAGACACTTCTGAGGGGAACATTTCAGATTAGACCTCCACAGTTATGATCCTGTTGCATCCAAGGATATGGAACCATACCAAAGACATACTTAAACAGGAGAGATTGTATTTACACAGTTTGGATGTTCACAGTCCATTGTATTTGGATGGAACAAAATCTAGCAGAATGTTGATGGTCTGTGTAAATTCTTGTTGCCAGGCTGACCATAGGCTGGGGGTAATCCTTGAAGATGGATGCAAATAACCCAGAACTGTCATTATGGTGTGTGTATAGCTTTTATTTTTTGTCTTTACCTGGATATTGGGATCATAACATTTCTGTTGGGGGATTTCATCACACATGTCCTTGCTTGTACTTCATTGAATGTAAGCCCTTAATTTTCCACAAACTCGGAGGAGTCTTCTTGTATTCAAGTGCAGATGATTTCTTTTTTCAGGCATAATGACATGCACTTCAATGTTTCTCACAGACAAAGCCCCAGAAGTCACAGCCTTAGCATACAGGGTGAGTTCACAGTGGTAGGTGGAGGCGCACAAACTTATGTGGTTCTTGAACTTCAAGGTGCTAATGTTATCAAAGGTCTAGTCATATATATGGATGGGGTTTGAGTGGACACTGAGTTGCATATGTCAACAAAGTCATAATATGAGACCTACTGTTAATTTTAGACAACTGACTTGATGTTGGTGTGGAGACGATGCCCACTAATTTCAGCAACTCTCTTCCCTTCTTGTATTTGAACCAGTCCTAATGTTTGATGATAAATAGTATACTGTTGTGGTGGAAAACCTATTTGGTCTCTTCCAGTTGTAGGGAAAAAATGTTTTCATGTAAGCCAACCTTGGCTGAGAGCATTGCGTCTCATTATACAAACTCAAGAGAAGATGCGACCAACCCCCCTGTTGCACTTCAATCTGACCGTGATGTGGTACATCAGCAGGGTAGCACACATTTATGTCCCATGTGCAGAGAGCTTGCATTGAATTGCCATTGAGCCATAGACTGTGTTATCTCTCTCAGAATTACTTACATCACTGGGAAATTCAGTATGTTGGCAGACTGTTTACTATTCAATTCCAGTCTTGTTATGTAGTTGAGGATAAGGGACAGCTTTCTGGTCAGAGTCTTCCAAGCTCTAGTATCCCGAATATTAACCTATTTGCCCTATGAGGTAACAGGACTCTCCATTCTGCTCAGTTCACTGAGGCATGATTCTCCTCTACTGTGGCCTCATCATCTGGATACCTCTGTATCTGAAAGATGGTGGATTCATTACTGTTCACTCGTGGGAAAGATACATGTGTACCTCTCTATTCCCTTCTCTGATACTGTGCCTACTATCATAATTCAGAGATGAATGAGCAATCGAACACAATTAATTGTCATTGCTGTGTGTCGAGTAAATACCATGTAGATTTGTTTGAGTAATTGTAGGACTGTATTCTGTTAAAAGTCAGTAAAGTTCCTCTTGGTTGGAGCAGCAAAAAAGCTCCACCTCAAATCATAGCTACTCCACTAGAGCCTATGCTGTTAAGCTAGATTGTCTAGCAGAAGTTTAAGAAATGATTGAAGCTGTTAGAAAACTTTTCATTCATAATATATATTCTACCAGTGAGTGGTTCTCCAGTTTGACAGAAATGTAGTATGTTTCCCCAAAGCTGTTTATCTTGTAGGTGATCTCAGTCAATTTGAGGGACATTTCTGACTGGGATATCAAATTTTGCTATGGCCATAGTACATGTTTCCAGTATCACCTATAAATTTATGGGGCTAGAACTGTATCCCAGTGCTGAATAGTTAAGCAGTTGCATGCTGCTGCAAAGCCATTCTCATTCTTGAAAATGAACTTTGACTGACAGGCTTACATGTCCTCAGTTCAGGTGGGCTGGTTTAGAAGCTCAGAAATTCATCGTTGGAAGGAATTTTTCTTGGTGGCCATCACCTGTTAATTTAATGTCTGAGCTACAGGTCCTTTTTTGTAGGAAACTCTATATAACCTTTCATTGGGATTGGGTGTCCTTTAAGCCTACCCTGCATTTCCTCTTGAGATGGTTCTCAGAAACTGTCTTTAAGCCATTCCATTCTTTTTCAAATGTTCTTCTCTGGGATTGAATCCAGCACAGAAAGTGAATTGCATTCCTTTGATTTGTATTGCAGGGTTATGTTCTCCAAGAAAAGGGGGCATAAATTCAGGAAGACAGACTAGGTGTTGGACTCTAGTAAAGAAGGACTTTCAATGACTGAATAAACTTCATTCAAGTGGATTTCTAACTGCATTGCTATCTGAAATGGCTTTTTATCATCGTGACATGCTTCTCCAGTGGGCAATGTCATTGTAAGGTCTCCTCTATGGCTGTGATGTTTCCATTGCCTGTGCCAACAATTCATCCAATGTATATATTTGTATTCTGGTCATTTGGTTGTCATTTCACTCCTTATCCAAACATTATTGTTTGGACTGTGATTCCAGAAGTTGTGTTTCTTTGTGTGCCTTTACCATCTGGTTTTCTTGTAGGTTTGTATATCTGAACAAGTCTCTTTTGGATAACTGATGAAAGTGTTCTAGTCAGTTTGGTATTTGTAAAAAGGTTCACTCAATTTGCTATTTATATTTTATTAAAGTGTTTTTTTTGTGTGGAGTTATTGTAGGTTTGTCATGCCAGAAAAGTTATTTTGTACTTCCTCAGATTCTTCCCATGAGTTAACTGCTGAGGGGTTTTGAATTCCTATGTAAAAGATAAATATACACCACTTGAGTTGATCTCTTCTCGGTGATTATTATCCTTCCACCATAACCTTGTATTTGTAATGTCTTTCTACCACACATTGCCAGATTGATAATCATGTACATCAGGAACATATATCATTTTGTGCTTTTGTTTGATTGTATTTCTCAAGTTGTACTCTGTGCAAGGATGGTTGACCTGGGCAGTCCAAGTGATAGGTACGTCAGACTAATGTGTGACATCCTGTACAGTTAATATTTAATAGGGGAATTTGAAAAACATGAATATACATTTAAGGACAAAGTTGAATGATATAATACACTCTGTAGCTGAGTTTCACCACAGAAGAAAGTCTACCTCTGTTTGTTTAGAGGCATGTCAGCTTCTTCATCCTTAAGGTGAAGAAATTTCCTCATGTCTAGATGTGAGGTTATGATAGTAGAGGTTGCAGGCCTGACCATTCTGTGCATATGATCATATTCGTATTTGCTGACCTTGGCTGAATGATAGGATGACAAGATATTCATAGGTTACTTGTCAAACCTAGTTTAAATCCTGTGACTTCGGGTCTTCAGAATTTTAAAACAGCTGTAGTCTTAAAATGGTTTGCAGTAAAATGGTAGAAACCAGATTAATTTGGCTGGAAAGAAGATAGAAGTCTGTCATTGATGAACCCAGTAGCGTAATGTAATTCTCAAAAGTTAAGCTATTATTTCTCTAGTAATGATCCTTTTATTTAATGTCAAAGTTAGATGCAGTAATTAAACCAGTAAAACAGTCTAAACAGTTAACTGACTGCAAACAAACCCACAACTCCTCTTACAACACAGCTAGAAAAAAGTTAATCACAGAGTTGTGGACCGCATTTATTACACTGAACAATACCATAGAAATGGAATTTACTGATATCAGAAATTCACTTTATGAAAACAGAAATACCTGCATTTGAACTTGCAGTGACTATGGGTTTTTGGTAACATTAGTTGGAGTCTTTATTTGGAAACAAGTGATTGAATGAGACACTCTCAAGTCCTTTCACTTCTAAATTTACACATTTGAACAAGGCTTCACAAACACAGAGTTAGATATATTAAGCTTCATAACTGCAGAGTTAGATGTATTAAATGTTGTGGTGTAGGGAGTAGGGCTTTCCTTACTACTAAAGAAGAAGAGTTTTTTTGGTGTGTCCTTTGGTCATTTAGTCTCAGGTGAATTGTCTTTGACTTGGCAATCGTTATTGAGATGACATATATCCATAAAAGAACATGTGCACAGTGCGCATCATATAATCATACATATGTGCATGCGCACACACACACGTGTGTCTGTGTGGATATGCATACAAATCTATATGAGAAATCAGTCTTATCAACAAAAACATGTAATGTTGCTGTTCAAAATATTTCATATATCACATAAAGCAAGACTTCAAGTATTCCACATGTCCACTTATTTATTTATTTTTTTTTAGTTTGAATTACTGTTTCATGTTCATTTCCTTATAATACTGTAATTAAATTGCCTTCTGAATAGGGCTTTATATAGGATACGTAGAGATGTTGTATATATTGATTACTGCTGCAGTAGCCTTGGCTTATATGGGTTGCATCCTGCCACCTTCCAAAGCCAAAGGCTACCTTCCATGCTCCCAAACTGTCAAGCAGCTTGAGGTTAGCTGACTAAAAGACAAGTCTGGGTGCGAAGCCCTTCAGAGCTTTACTGCAGCTGATTAGTATGCTCCTATGAGGGTTTTTAGGATTGACAGTCACCTCGTGCTTTTCTTTGCTAGGCAGACAAGTTCCCTGAGAGGGGGGGCCTTTCATTTTCTTATATTTACGTATGTTTTATTACTTTCCACTTCAGGAAAGTTATTTTAAAGCTAGGAGTGTTGTGTTTTAATGGACTTTCTCGAGACTGTAACATACTCTTAAATGGAGGATTCATTTTTTTCTGTCAATTTTAAAGTAATGTAAACTAACTGATAAAAAATTCTGTGGAGAAGTTGTGTTTAGTTTTCTGGTATGGGCTGCTGTACTGTTTGAAAGTGCTTTTTACTACTTTTTTTTTAATGTCAGAAAGTGACCTCTGTGGACTAGTAATTTTACTGACATTGGCTGCCTGTCTTCCCAGGGAGAGAGGCATCATTCTCAGCTTGACCATGCAACAGGTTGTCAGCCCCGAAGTCGGTCCTTTTTGCAGCCACAAAAAGAAAAAGTTAAGTAAGCAGCCTTACTCACCACAGCAGGCTAGCAGTTTGCCTCAGCTGCAGGTGGGTGACTATGTTGTGGCCATTTGTCTTACCTCAGACCACTCATCTTTTATCCAGAATCCCTCTGGTGTAGCATTTGCAGCCACTATGGACCGGGGGTTAGTCCTTTCCTTTGTTACTGTTGCAGTCCCCTCAGTGGGCAAGGGAGAGCCACTGTTGTTGGTCATGGGAGACAGAACAATGAAGGTTTCCCTATTATGTAAGAATGCTGTGCCTATCCCTGGGGAAGCAGCGGCTGCTGTTAGTAGCATGGTTGACCCCATTTTTTCTCTCAAAAAAAAAAAAAAACAGAAAACCAAATGTATCTATTCATCCTTAAAGTTTCTTTGGCTAGAAATAGCTTACTAGGTGAGGCTCAGGGTTTAATTCAGGCTGTTGATCCTTGTAATGTTGATTCTGGTAAAAGAAAGAGGGATGCCGCTCTTCTTGAAGAGATTCAAGATTCTGAATCTGAACTGGAAGTTGTAGGGAGAGATTCAGGGTTTTGTCCTCAGATTTTTGATTTAGACTCTGAGGAGAGCTGACTTTTTGAATCTTCTTATGGGGTGTTCTGTTTCTGTGAGGCTATTGCTAGGATGTGCCAGAGCTATTCTGTCTGGCTTACTGGATTCCTCCTCTACTTGCTCATGTTAAACATACCACCCTTTCTCTCCCTCTCTACAGCTCTGGGAATCACCCATTTATCAGGATTACTGCAACAGTCAGGACATAGTACGGTTATGTAAGAACTTAGTGTAACAGTAGATGTCCTACTGATCAGTGTTGCAGTATTCCCTCCCTTCTACCTTTCCCCCTTTTTCAGTATTTCTCTTCTCTGTGGGACTAACACTGTGCCTTGCATTTCCACACACAAGCACGCTCGTTATCACAGGATCTTTCTTTTTGAGGGGGAACGTGCTTACCCTGTTCAACCTAAGCCCCTGTTACCTGACCTTTCTCCTTCCTTTGTCTTCTTCAGGCTGCTGCTGGCTTGGAGATAGCTTGAAGATCTCGTGCACACATCCACTTTTATACCTAGATGGCTTTGAGCTGAAGTCGTCACCTGGATGTATGACATATGAAGGTAAAGCTTTGGTACCACATATGGATGTCGGCAAGCTATAACCTGTCTGTTAAGAATACTGCAACATTGATCAGTACGGCATCTACTGTTATGGTAAGTTCTTATACAACTGTACTTTATGTTGAGATAGCTTTGAAAGTTTAATAATTTTTTTAAATTTGTTTAATCTTTAGTAGTATGTATTTAACAGGCAATGCATTTTCAGATTGGCTCAGTGTTTTATTTTAGCTTTTCTTTATTCTCATGTTAAATGCTTTTTCTACTGGGTTTCATTCAGGAGAGAAGTGTTTGTGGGATGGTTTTTGTTTGTGCTTTTTGTTATGTGAAAATCCATTTTTTCTTTATAGTATTAATACTATGGATTTTTTTTTTAACTGATCACTTGGATAAAGTGGTTGTACTTGCTTAATGAAGTGTTATAAATGCTTGATATGGAAGGTAGGCAGATAAAGGGATAATCAGTATCCACACTTCAGGTCAGCTACACATTATTATCACTCCCTCAGCTTGAGTGCGAGTGTGTGTGTGTGTGTTGCATTGCTATGATAACAAAATAAAACTATCTGGTCAGCCATATTTTGTAGCTTGTATGCTTTTACCCCTTCTCTTAGATTGTCATCCATCCAGGGCCTTCTTGAAATCTTAAAAGTCCACTACCTGCTTAGATAATATGTGCATTTATCTAGTACTATTTATATGAAGAGCATTTTCGTAGGTCTAAATGAAATGTTGCTCTTAGTCTATTAAACATGCACTGTTATCACTTGAGCATCTGTCTTCATGAGATGTATACCACCACACTGCTCTGCACGTACATTATATCCCCATATCATGTCTCCCTTTTCTCAGATGTCCACAAGTGAGTATAGATTTAGTATTTTAATCTTTTTAGACCTCTTGTCCTACATTCCCTTCATTAGCTTTGTATCTTTTTATTTACATTCTTAGGTGTGTTGTGATATTCTTATACTTGCATGGGCATCAGAACTGAACACAGTTCTTTAGTTGTGATTTGGTAAGGCCTTTATAGAAAGTTATCATCTTTGGTCCTGAACTTTCTTCCCATCCATCAAACATTTTTTTTTTTTGTTTGGCTTTGATTACAACCTTCCAAATGGTGGTTTAGTAAAGAAGGGGGAACATTTGTTTTAATATGAAGGAAATAGAATTAGTAGAGGTTACATTTGGAGAATGGGATGTTGTACAGAATTAATGGAAAGTGATCCTGTCAGAAGTTAAGGGTGTCATTCTGCTGAAAAGCTATACAGTGTCACTTAAAAAAACATGCATCTTATAAAGTCAGTATTATAAGGTAAGGGGGGGCATACTCTATGAATATCTACCTGCTTCTGGAACATTTATAGGTCTCAGCCCCTTAAAAAGAAGATTGTTATATAGTAAGGACAATGAAAGAGTATTAATTATGGTTTGGCTATTCTTTGCTTCATTGTACTTAAGGGTTATATTCAAGTTATGAAGGGATGGAAATTTATTGAGAAGTCATGCAAAGTTTTATGCAGAATCACAGTGAATTAGAGTTAAGAGAGACACAAAAAGGAACATGGCAAGTAGTTTAATAAGACATTACTGACATGGAAAGGATTGATGAGGCTAAATTTAGTTATTAGAAAACAAAATGTGGTATGTAGTAACAGAAGACAGAATTCGTTTGACATTAAGTAGATGGAAAATGTTTTACAAGTTGAGCCAGGGCAAACATATGAAACAAAGCTTTGGAATTTTAATCAGTGACTGTCTTATAAAAATAAATGCTTATAAATGAGAAATAGAGGTATAAATCAAATGAAGCAAGGGTATACTTGTATAAGAAATATGAGTTAGAAGAAAGTATTTTTTTATTGAAAAAGTGGAGAAAGTTTGAGAATTGTCAGAGAAAGTAGGTATCCAATATCTAACTAATCTGCCTTCGGAAACTGCACTGTATAGATGTTAATATAATGCAAGTGAAAGGGAAACTGGAAAAAAATGATAAAGGTATTGTACTAAGTATTCAGGTTGTATGAAAAGGTAAGATGTGGGGACATTTTCATCTAATAAAGAATGCTGTAATTAACAATGGGCAAAACAAATACTAATTTGTTTTTAAAAAGGAGTGACAAAAAATTTAATTGTTACAATTTATTTTGTAAATGATGAGTTAGTATAGATTTGAATCCAAACATTTGCTGTGGAAATGGAACCAACAGCCTTCTGAGATTGCAATATCAATGGCAAATGTGCAGTGAGTACTTTCAGAGTTGTACAACAGCAGAGAAGGAGGTGTAGAGTCTGAGCCTTGTGGAGGTGAACTTAGATGTACAGGTAGATAGTAAGTAAAAAGCGGTAGTAATAACTGAACTGTTTCTTACTTCATGATCCTGAACTAGGAAATGCACATGCAGCCCACACAGAGGAACTTTAGGATCAAATGACAAGTATTTTATGATAAGTTAAAGATGAGCTTGTTAAACAGTAAAACCTGATTTAGCCGGTTTGTTTTGATGTCCTGAACATTTTTCACAGAATGTAATATTTGTTGACCCTCATTTGATGCTTGTTTTCTTGGGAATGCACAAAATTAAGTAAAAATAATTAAAAGCAGCAGAAAGCACCACTGCACTACCAGACTGCAACTCATTCCACACCTTTCAGCCCCAGAACGTGGACTGAAGCTGCAAAGGTGGTGGTGTCTCCATATTCATAAACGATATGCACACCTCCAGACTAGTAGCCCAGCATAATGGTACAACTAACATTGGGTAAGACGGCAATTCAAGTAATTTATTTATTTTATTTTATTTATTTATTTAACATTTGTTGACCGGGAAAGTCCGACTAGGTTCCACAAATCCTGTTTTCAGCGGAGGCCCGGGGAGAAATGCTCCAGACGCATGTCTTTAGAATGTGGGAGGAAACCGGAGTACCCGGAGGAAACCCACGCGAATGCAGGGAGAACATGCAAACTCCGCACAGAAAGCACCCCAGCCGGGAATCGAAGCAGAGAACCTCTTGCTGTGAGACGACAGCGTTAACCGCTGCACCACTGCATCACTGCACCGCCCATAGCCTGCTATAGATCCCCAACCATGTCCTAAGACTCTCATTCCACGTTCCTAAGCACCCTGGAAACTATTAGGGTCCAGCCCAACATGCTCATACTAGGTGACTTCAACTACCTCTCCATCAAATGGGATGCACCAATACACTGGTCCAATGCTTGCTGGAATTCATCAGTTCCATTACCTGGATCAGCTCATTCTTAAACCCACTAGAGGAAGCAATATCTTTGACCTAGTAATTACTAACATGGACAACCATTTCTCTACACCAATAGTCAATTCCTCCCTGGTAAGATCCGGCCACAAAGTAATCACCTTGGAAATCCACACCCCCCCCGGCAAAGGTAACCACCATGAAAAACTTCTCCATAGTTTACTTTGGTCTCCTAAAAACAGAGGGGTGGTTAACTTTACGGCACCCATGTCAATGGAAAATAGATGTATGACTGCTGAATCATACAACAATGCACTGTACGAACACGTACATAAATGCATAGAACTAGCCATACCCAACAGAACAAAGACGCTCTCCTCCAAAAAAAAAAAAGGAAGCCAAGCTGGTGGTCCTCTGCCATTAATAAACTCTACAATAGAAGGAAGAAACTGTTGCAGAAAAAGGTGAAGTCCCAAGACTGGAAAAACTCCCTTATTAGCCTTAACCAAAAGTTGAGATCCCTCATCAAAAGCTCTAAAGCCAGCTATGAAGGCAGAATTGTGGCAGACACTAAAAACAACCACAAAGCCTTCTATAGTTCTATCAAGAATCTCCGTAGCAGTATGCAGGTTTGCTCTGAGTTGTACTGCACAATGGTACCTCTTGTACTAAGCCAACAGATATTGCCGACATACTGGCCGACAGATTCAGTGCCAGCTTTACCCCTCTCCCCCCCCCCCAAATGACCAATCACAATACCGGAGGAATACCAGGCACCCAGCATTACTGCAGCATAGGTTATAAAGCTGCATTGTCCAAGGCCAAGAATACAACTTCCATGGGACCCAACAGTATCCCTGGATGTATTCTACATGAACTACAAAGTGAACTTGCAATGCATCTGTGTGCCGTATTCAATCACAGCCTCACCTCAGGCTTTGTCCTTACCGAATGGCACACTGCTACATTCATCCCTCTCCATAAAGGGGGAGTGACTACTGACCCTGGGAATTATTGCCCCATTAGTCTGACGAGTCTGGTATGTAAGGCTATGGAGCTCATCATCGTGGACCTATTTAACAAAGATATAGGGAATCTCCAAACTGTAGATCCCACTCAATTTGTTTTTGTGAAAGGTAGATCATGCCTGCTGAACCTGGTTGAATTCTTTGAGTCAGTCACCAGAGATGTGGATGAGGGCTTGGCAGTTCATACAGGCTACCTCGATCTGGCCAAGGCCTTTGATACCATTTTCCAATCAGGAATTATTGATAAACTCACCAAACTAGGCATCAACCCCTATATCACTAGGTGGGTTGCAAATTGGCTCACAGATAGAACCCACAGTGTGAAAGTAGCAGACTCCAAGTCAGACTGCAGACCATTCAAGAGTGGAGTCCCACAGGGATCGGTCCTGGGTCCTCTCCTGTTTGGCATCTACTTCTTAGAAGTCCAGGCTAACAAGGAGGGACTCTGTCTGACCAAGTTCGCAGATGTCTGCAAGCTGGGAGCCATTATTAACTCCCCAAGTGGTGTAGATATCCTACAGAAAGGCCTCGGTGAGTTCAATAACCAGTGTCAAAACCATCGCCTTAAGCTTAATGTCAAAAAGTGCATCATCATCCCCTTTTGGAAAAACTCAGTTCCCACTTATTACCACATCGATGGGAGCCCACTGAATACTGACGGCATTATAAGAGATTTGGGGACACAGGTTGACAGCAACCTCTCCCTCGACCACCACATTGCCACTGTGGTCAGAAAGTCTTTCTGGGTGGCACATCATTACCAAGTTTTTTGCATCCAGGACGAAAGAGGTCATTGTCTCCCTCAACTCTTCCCTCATTATGCCAATCATAGAGTATAATGCCCCCTTTAACATGTACCTCACTAGACACATGCAACAGCTGGAAAGGCCACAGAGGTGCCTCACGGAGGATCCTAGGCCTTAAACACTTCCTACTTGGACAGACTAAAAAAACTCCAGCTATTCTCTGTCTCGTATCATCTAATAAGAGGCGATCCCTGCTTGATTTACAAAGCCATGTCTGACTCAACTCTGTTAGAAATGCTACATCTAAGAAATCTCAATCCCTCCGCACCACACGCTCTAGAGACCTCAACCTCATTACCACAATCAACAGAACATGCTGGAGGGACAGGTTCATAACCTAGAGACTGCCCATGCTCTGGAATAGACTTCCCATACATGTCAAGCAGAGCACCTCACTGGCCCTCTTCAAGAGAAATCTTGATGAGTGGATGGGAAATAGAAAGTTCACCCCGGGGATCATTCCAGTGGCTCCACTTGATAGAGGCACTGGGAACTAACGTCGGGTGGCACAATGCCAGGGCACTTCTATGGGCTAGGCCATTAGCCCTAGTACACACCTATGAACAAATAATTAACACTTAAAAAGCAAAGCTGAGTCTAGAAAATGTGAGTGACAGTAAGTACAAACAAGAGACATTCAATATAATAGAAAGACCATCTGAAATTTTAGCACATCTCTCTTATTTAATTCCATTGTGATGTCTCCAGAAAAAATATCTTCCAAAACCTGTGTTTAAATAAGACATGGTTAACTCATAGGACTTAAAGCAATTAACAGAATGCACACATTGAGTCAAATAGTCGAAGTGCAGTTGTCAGCAGACTGAGCATGTTAAAACACTGCATAAAATTGTCACTCTAGCATTTTAGTAAACATTTGCTGCTTAAAATATTGGTAATGGCAGGTGGGTGACTTGCAAATAGTTTAAATTGCCATTATAATGCTTTTTTCCTTTAAATGTGTATTATCAACTCCACCTTTAATTTCCACTGCTATGCGTTCTCTATAAAAAAATGTGAATTTCTTAAAATGTCAACATCTTGCAGAATTTAAAGTACAGCCATGTTCTGCTTCACTGTAACGACATATAATTGCTTGATGGAAGTTTTCCACATAAAAAGCATTATAAGCAGAACATGTGGCTACCTACAAAACCTTTTTGAGTTGCAACTGAAATTAAATTTTTGGCTAAATGTTTTGTTAACATGGAGTAAATTCAGTATAGATCTTTATTAATAAAACTACATTATTTACAAAATCCACAGGGATATTTACCAGAGCTTCTCACATTACTCTTAATAGTTGTTATTGTTGTTCTTAATAGTAACATATCATATTCATTTTATAATGTATTCCAGTAAATTATTCAGAGTAATGCCCCTTTTTATCTATAGAAATGGGTGCCTATTCTATTGCATTTACAAGTCTCATTTGATGATTTTCTAGTTTTTAGTGATGTATTTTATTTGACTAGCATCTGTGCTGTAGGTTATAAGACATAATTAGTTTTCATTGGTAACATATTATGTTCACAATATTGATCACTGCTGCAGTAGCCTTAGCTGAATGGGTTATGTCATGCCAAGGAAATTCAGCTTCGAAAGCTTCAGGGCACCTACCACATGCCAAGCTCTCCAGAGCTTTCAAGGATCGGTTGGCTTGTGCTGCTCCTTTGCTGGGTAGATGAGCTCTCTTAGACAGGGGGGGGGGGGAGCAACAAACTCTCACTTCCAATCCTGTGCTTTACCATTTGGACTGCTCACTGCTTCTAGAGTTTTCACAAAATGCTTGTCTCTTCTATAGCACATTACATAACTCTGGGAATTCTTATTTATCCCTACTTAGATGACTGTCTCATTCAGGGAAAATCCACACAGAGACTACAGACACCTTTCAGATCACCGTAGACTGCTTTCAGAAGGTAGGTCTCAACTCAAATCTTCAGAAGCCAAAAACTCTTCCTCAAATATTGATCCTTTTTCTGGCAGCCCTCATAGATTCAGCCCAACAGAAAGCCTTCCTTCCTCAGGGCAAAATATCTTTCCTAACAAACTGCCTGATCAGCTGTTTCCAGAACAACACATCTCAACAAGGGAATTTCTGAAAATTCCAGGTTACTTTGCATCCTGCATTCTCATGACCCCGCTTGCAAAGTTGTATCTGAATACACTTCAGTGATTGCTAAACATGCTTGAGGACAGCATTCTCAACCCCTGGATCTTCTAATGCCTCTTCTTCTGTGCCTGAAGAAGGAACTGCTATGGTAGAAGAACACCATACTGCATAATCCAGGGGCAAATTTCTCTACTAGAAGCAGACAAGACCATCACTATAGACAGTTTAGCCATAGGTTGGGGAGGGGGGGGGCAACATAGGTTCTCTGAAAGTGTGGGGTATCTGGACCACAGCAGAAAAATTTGCATATAAATCTGAAGAAGCTGCTAGCAGTCTACCTGGCCATAATGGCTTTTCAGCAGAATTAAGCACAGGGACCTTGCAGATGTGGATGGACAAAACTACAGCAATGTGGTACCTAAAGAAGTAAGGGAGTACCGTTTCCTACCCTTTGTGCAGCCTCATGAGGAAGATGCTGGCTCAAGAACTAGGGCTAACTCTTTTATAGCATATTATGTTCTGGGACAGAGCAGTAGCCTGACAGGTTCTGTAATCAGGGTGTTCTAGACCTGAATGAATGCTTAAAGAGAGAGTTGTTCCTGGACCTAAGTCTGTAGTGTGGGGGGTCCCCTCAATAGATCTGTTTGCCTCTCACCAGAATAGAGAGCTATAGAGATTATGCACCTGAGTGCAACAGGCAGGAACCTGGAAAATAAATGATTTCTCTTTCACATGGACAAACTTGTGCACTCCCGCACATGCCTCTGTTCCCCAGGGCACTGATCAAAGTCAGGACAGATAGACCCAGCATGATCCTAGCGGTCTCTTTCTGACTGAGGCAGCAGTGGTTCTCCTTTCTCATGACCCATAGCAAGGGAGATTTCACACCTTACTACAGGAAGTAGATCTCTTCAGCCAAGCCAAACTAAGGGATCTGTCTTCCATCCTCACCTAGCCACACTCAGGTTAACAACCTGGAGGATTGGGTTTTGACACCATGGAATGCCTCCTGACCCATTGATGTTCTTTCCATTCTAAAGGAGACAAGGAAACAGAATACCAGAAAATCATACCTGGCAAAATGTAAGAGGTTCTCTCTTGTGTAAGAGCAAGAACACCAACCCTTTTCAAGCAGACATCAAATCTGTCTTAGAGTACCCTTCAAGCCTGATTAGACAGGGACTTTCCTACTCCAGGATTAAAGAACATGTATCACACATCCCAGTCTGCCTTCACAGTGCTCCTCCTGTCTTCTCACACCCCCACATGATGCTTTTCCTAAAAGAGTAATTCACACGAGAATACCCAGAAGGAACTCCATTCCTGTTGAGGATCAAATTATGTGCTAGAGGATGTCCCCTTTCCATCTTTGAATCTGTTGCCACTGCCTCTCTAATGATGCTCACTTGGAAGACCATTTTCCTTATAGATTTTACATCAGCAAGGAGTGTCTCAGAACTAAAAGTCCTCATGTGTGAAGAGCTGTTCACTTTCTTTCACAAGGATAGGGTAACCTTTAGACCAAACCCATCTTTTATGCCTAAGGCAGTATGAGAATATACCCTAAATCAGGCTGTCCACATGCCTGTGTTCTTCCCAATTCCATAGAACAGGGCAGAGCAAGTCCTTCATTCCCTGGATGTGCACAGGTAAATCAGGTACTAGCAGGACAAAAAACAGTGATAGAGCAGAGAAATTACTGGTGGCTTTTGCAGAGGAGAACTGGACAGGCCTGTCTCCAAACAAGCCATTTCTAAATGCATAGCAAACTGCATTAAGTTCTGTTATTCCCACCATGGAAAAATTCTGCCTAGGCATATTAGAACCAACTCCACTAGGCATAAAGCAGCTACCACTGCTTTCCTCAAAGGAGTCCATACCCAGGCCATCCTCAAGGCAGCCATGTGGAACTCGGTGCATACCTTTATAAAACACTATAACCTATGCAATGTCTCCAGGGCTAGAGCAGGTTTCTCTACTGCCATCCTACAACACATTATTTCCTAAGGTCATATGGATGACCTACCACCCACATGTGGGCTTTAGGAGTCCTTATAGGTACATAGATTAGTACTAAGCTAACTGCCCTTGTGAGCCATTTTAAGCCTAGCCAATTATCCCTTGTGAGACTCAAACCCTGCACCTTGTGTTTGTAAGGCAAACACCTTAGCCATTTGGCCAGCCTCCCAACCCCTTCCAAGAATCAACACTGCAACATTGACTGTGAAGAACATGGCACACCTGTGTCCAACTTGCCATGTTTGTACATGTTTGATTAGGTCATTGTTATAGTACATACTCCCTCCCTTCTGTCTGCTGACCACTTCCCTCCCATTTACTGAGTGCAAATGAAAGAGGAGTTCTCAGCAGATAGTCCTCTTTTATCTCATTAATTCCTTCTGTACCTCCTATGATTTTCCTACTTCTCACTCGGATTAAGATAACTGGGGAGATTGTGCTTGGGCATCAGACTGCTTGTTCACTGCTTAGAAAGACCTGAAGGTAGTGCTGACAAATGCCCTTCTTATATCCTGACATTCAGATGTTTGTCAGCTGGGGATGATGCAAAAACTCTGAAAATTGTGCTGGTCGTGGCTTTCTGCATGGCAGAAAGAATCCGGAATCAGTGTGGCAACACTGATCTACTCGAACATCTACAATTATGGTGAGTGGGACACAACTGTACTTTTAATCCTATTACTGCTAAACATTTTGTTAACTTAAATCGTACTCTTTCTGACAAGGATGCAAAGATTATTGATAAGTATTGTGAAAAGGTATATGCTTATGCAACTTTGACTTTCAGAATTTTTAATTTTCAGGTGCATATGTTAGTTTATTCTAATTGCAAGAATATATGGAATGTTTTGTTTGCAGTTTCTTCTTGTAAGGAAATTTTTGCTTTAATTTAGTTCTTATATTGTACATGTCTCAATTCGTTATTTACAGTGTGTGTGTATATGACTCAGTTAATATTTCTTTCAGGGCTATGGCCACTAGTATTGTTTTGAGGAGGTTTGCCATGTCAATCTCAGAACCTCTCAGATGATGTGAAAAAGCGATTTACCTTTTTGTTGTTCTGTTAAAGAGGTTATCAAAAAGTGTGATAAAAGAAATAAGATGATAAAGGGAATTTCTAAGATTTTTCAGTCCTCCTTTTCCAAGTTTTCTAATGGTTTCTTTAATCCCTCATCTCGTTTCGGCAAAAAAAAAAACTAAATAAACTATCTCACCAAATGCCGTTAAACAGATGTTTAAGAAAAATTGGCAAGGGGGTCCAAAAGTAATTAAGGAACCCCTCAATACCAAGGACAGTCCAATAAGTCAGAATGACTGTTTAAAGGACCTTGTCCCCACATCCCTCACCACCACCCTTGCAGTGCCATTTCCCTTTCAGAAAGTCTGAATCACCACTTTTTATTTTTGGCAACAAATTGTCTCAGACAAATGGGTTCTGAAGATCATTCATCAAGGTTACAGACAGCAGTGGGAGGAAATACCTCCTTTCCAGGAGCTAATTCCTCATAGACCAAATCAAATGCCTACATTTCACCCTATCCTTCAACACAGTTCCTCCTTCCCAAGTTGAGAAAGTTTTTTATTCATTGATGTTTTAATGCGAAAGAAAGAAGATGCTTGGACGCCATTTATGGAGCTTTCTTTCCTAAACCTGTTTGTGATAGTGACCAAGTTCAAAATGCTTAAGCTTCACAACCTATTACCTCTTTTACCTCGTTTATGTTTCCGGGTAACCCTGGATTTAAAATATGCTTATCATCACATCCCTGTACATGCAGATTTCATGCGTTTCTTAAGGTTCTGTGTGTTTGGATTATATTATCAGATGTTCTTCATGTTTCACTGTTGCAGTCATCACCTATGGGTTATCCCTACTGTGGCAGCCCTCGGCCGGCCCGAATACCAGAGTCAATATTTTTCTGCATCAGCCGCTGTCACCTGTAGACTGATGTCAGGACATCCCTACTGTGGCAGCCCTCGGCCGTCCCGAATACCAGAGTCAATGTTTTTCTGCATCAGCCGCTGTCACCTGTAGACTGATGTCAGGTCATCAGTGCTATAAAGCAAGGCCACTGATGCCATTACATCAGTCTTTCTTACCATGGAGCCCATAGCAGAAGCAGTTCGCAAGTGTGCCGGTCGGTCACTACCAGAGTCCGGATCACTGCTGAAAACTTCTAAAGGTAAGTACCCCGTTGAGGATCTCTTTTTCTTGCACTAACCGATGCCCGAAAAAGTTAACAATTGTCTCACCTGTGAAAAACAGATCCCACACGAGACTTCCATTCATACTGCATCACTTGTTTAGGCCCAGACCACAACGTTGCCCATTGCCAGATGTTCTTCGTGTTTCACTGTTGCAGTCATTACATTTGGATAATCTGCTGGCAGGTTGCCCTCAGTCGGCCTGAATAACAAAGTCTTGGGTCCTGCGTCAGTTGCTGTCTCCTCTTCCATGACGTCACGTCGTCAGGGGTATAAAACATGCAGCCGACGCCATTTTATTCAGTCTTTCTTGCCGTGTGGTGCCCGAAGCAGAAGCAGTTCGCAAGTGCCGGTCGTCCGACTCCTGAAATTTTCACATTCGAGTTTCAGAACCGAAGTCTTCAAAGTAAAGCTAAGTACCCCATTGGGGAAACTTTTTCTTGCTCCTTACCGATGTCAGTAAAATTTAATAATTGCATTAGTTGTGGGAAGCAAATAACTCTTATGGATTTTCATTTATACTGTATTCCTTGCCTAGGCCCAGATCATAATGTGCCTTGCTGTCGGTTTTGTGCTAGATTTAACCAATGCCACTATTAAGCGTCTGTATAGTTTTGCTTCTAAATATTTTGTATCAAGATTTAATTATCCTGAAATGTCGTTGGTTAGTAGTCCGACTATCTGAGTTCACAAAAAACGTAAAGAAAAAGACAGAGACAGACCGTTGAAGTCCAAAACCGATGACAAAGCTTCTCCTAAGCCAGTCACTAATTCGCCGGTACTCAGTGAGGCACTTTCGCAGTCCCTGATACCTGCTACTTTTGAGTCGCAGGCCTCTACCGAGACCCATTCTGAGTCCGGTATGCCGCGAGATTCTCAGAGTATTGAACCCGCGGATGTCTCTCCCTTGGATGGGACTGGAGCCGCTGAGCAGGCACTGGCTTCTGAGGGTGTTATCAGGCCTCAACATTTTTATATATAACTGACGCCAGACTCAAAACCAAGGTCAAAAGCATCTTCTGTGTTTAAAAAACTGATGCATGAGCCACGTGCTCAGGCCCCTATGCCTAAAAAACAGATGATCAAAATGGCTGAGGACCTAATTACCCTGATCAGGGGTTCCCAACCCCCCCCCCCCATACTAAGAGGCCTAGGCAAGGCACTGATTATGAATCTTCAGATCAGGTTTCCATTTCTTTTGATCAGGAATTTTCCATTCCACCCTTTGAGGATTCTGATGCAGAGGAATCCATCCCATCTGCATCTCCTCCTGAGAATTACTCTTTTGGAGAAACTTTGCATACTTTAAGGGAACTATTTCACTGGGAGAGTCAGGACTTCTCTGAATCAAAAAAGAGGCTTAGGGATTTCCTTCTTCTTCCTCAGCATAGGCCTTTGGCTGTAGCTCCTGTATTAGACATTGTTGATGATGTATTTTCAGAATCAAGCATGGCTCCTGATTCCCTACCTCCGGCTCTTAGTAAGCCAGACAGATATTACAGGGTTCCTGACTCCAACAAATTTCTATTCAAAAATCCTGCTGCTGACCCTGAGACTATTTCACAGGGTCCCAAGGGTGTTAAGGCCTCTGCAGCCAAAAAATCCTACCCCCTCTGATTGAGATTCCAGGGTGCTGGATAGATGGGGAAAGACGATTTATACGTCTGCTACCTTGGCAATCAGAGCCTTAAACTGCCAGTTTCATATGCTTAAATATCAACAGCATGTTATGTGCCTATTGAAACAGAAAATGATGTTGATTTCTGATTGTGTGAAAATAGAGTTACAGGAATTATTGCATTCAGCAGAACAGGTTGGAAAGCATACTTTGCAATGTGGTTTTGATTCCTTGGAGGCCTGTTTCAGGGCCACAGTTACTGGATCTGTGATTAGAAGGCATGCCTGGCTCAAGGAGCAAAATCTGCCTGATCATGTTAAAGCTAAATTGTTGGATGCCCCCTTGCAGCATGACACTCTATTTGGTAATAAGGCAGAAGAGGTTTTAAAGAAAATGGAAGACAAAGCTAAATCTATGCAAACTGTAAAAGATTTCTTGCAAGTGCAGCCACCCAGGTTCAGTAGGCACTGGCTTACTAAAAATTGGTCCTTTCCTGTGTCCAACAGAGCCACTCAAGGCAAATCCAGGCACTCAAAAGGCTCCAGATACCAATCACAGGGTTCTTACCGGTCAAAGCAATGGGGTACCTCCACCTGCAAATCTGGAGGAAACAAAGGGCAACCCTACAGTAAGCAGTCTCAATGACTTTCCTCTACCATCACCAAGCACTTATCTTTTGGCAGCCCCCTTGGGGGGAAAACTAGCACTTCATGCTCAAAATTGGCAGTTAATTACTCAGGACAAGTGGGTGTTGAGCATAGTATCCCAGGGGTACAGATTTCATTTCCATACATTGCCAATTCCAAACGGTTGGCCAGATCTGCCACAAAATCAGTGGGCAGAGGCTCAGAAACGAGTTATGCCCTCATGGATATGAGGGCTATTCAACCAGTACCAGAAAAGGAAAAAGGACAAGGTTTTATTCAAGACTCTTCCTGGTACCCAGGAAAGACCATTCTTGGTGTCCAGTACTGGATTTATCGATTTTGAACATGTTCCTGGACATTCAAAATTCAAAGTGCTGACTTTACAACAGCTATTGCCTATACTGGGCAGAAACGCTTGGTTAGTGGCTCTAAACTTAAAAGAGGCATACCTACATATCCCAATAAGGGAATTTTGCAGAAGATACCTCTGTTTCAAGGCAGGCTTTTTGCATTAACAATTCTCTGCACTGCCCTTTGGCTTATCTACTGCGCCCAGGGTCTTTATAAAGTGCCTGGCACCAGTAATTGCAGTCTGCAGACAAAGAGGCATACAAATTTATCCTTTTCTGGACGACTGTCTCATTCAAGCAGAGGACAAGGACACTCTTCTTCAACATTTGGCATTTGTAAAAAGGCTTCTAACATGCCTAGGGTACACAATAAACGAAAAGAAATCCCAACTAGTACCCTCTCAAATAATTACATTCCTGGGTGCAAGCTTGAATACAACTGCCCAGATGGCTTACCTTATGCCAGACAAACAAAGGCAACTGACAATATACTTCAAACAAATGGCAACAAAAATCCAGTTATCTGCAAGACAAATTCTGCAGGCTTTGGGGTTCATGGCATCCTGCATTCTACTAATTCCATATGCAAGACTGCATATGAGGAAACTTCAATGGTACCTAAAAAGTTTATGGAGCCAACATTGTCACAGTCTGGAAACAATGATTCCTCTCATTCCCTGCCTACAACAGGAGTTTCTTTGGTGGGCGGAGACATCACCAAAACAAGGGACTGTCATTCACTCTACCCCCTGCCACTCAAACCCTAACTACAGACACATCAGACTATGCTTGGGGGGGGCCCACCTGGCGGGGAGATGCATTCAGGGCAAATGGAGCCCAAAACAAATGCATCTACATATCAACCAGAAAGAGATGCTAGCTGTTCAAAATGCTTTGACAGCCTTCAAGGGCTTACTTCATCCAGGACAACTACTGATAAAGACGGACAACACCATGGTTATGTGGTACATAAACAAGCAGGAGGGTACACATTCCTACCCCCTTTGCAGACTAGCCATGGCATTGTGGAACACAACTTTGACTTACCAAATACATCTTCAAGCTTAATTCCTGCCAGGAAAACAGAATACTCTGGCAGACGACCTAAACAGAAATATTATGGCCGCACACAAATGGAAACTGGATCCACAAATCTTCAGCATGTTGACACGGAAATAGGGGAGCCCAGACATAGATCTAGTTGCCTGTCCCCAAAATTCTCAGCTGGACAAAATTCTGCTCAAGAATTCATCACAAAATAGCATGGAAAGTGGATGCCCTAGCCTTCAGTTGGAAAAGCTTGTCAGTCTATGCCTTTCCCCCTCTGCCTCTTTTCTCCAAATTTTTACTAAAATTCAGACGGGAAAAAAAAAAATGATCCTAGTTGCTCTGGACTGGCCTCGGCAACACTGGTACCCACTTCTAAGGAATATGTCTCAACTTCCCCCTTGGTACTTGCCTCAAAGACCTCATCTACTGTTTCAGCAGGACAACCAAATTCTGCACACTCAGCTCCAAACTCTGAACCTTGCAGCATGGTTGGTCATTTAATTATTCAAACAACACCTCTCAGTAAATCTGTGATGGATGTCATTTTGGAAGCCAGAAGGACTAGTACTAGAAAATCTTATGCTGATAAATGGAAGAGATTATGTGCGTGTACCAAGCACAAGGAACAGACACAGCAAAGCCCAATATTCCTCAGATTTTTACAATATTTGACTGAGATGCTTGACAAGGGCCTAACTTTTTCTTCAATACAAATCCGTGCCTCTGCCATCTCGGCTCATTACAGCACAGAGCCTCCCCTCTTTTCTCATCCTGTGCTTAAACAGTATCTTAGAGGGGCCAAAAAGTTAAGGCCTCCCAGAAAATCACCAACTCTTGCATGGGACCTCAATTTTGTGCTGGAAAAACTCACCCTGTCTCCTTTTGAACCAGCAGCTACTGCGGATATAAAATTTCTATCTTGGAAAACAGCTTTTCTCTTGGCAGTCACTAAAGCAAGAAGGGTTTCAGAACTACAGGCCCTCATGGCTGTGGAGCCTTTTATTGCATTTTACCCGGACAGGGTGTCCCTTAGGACCCATCCTTCTTTTATGCCTAAGGGGGTATCCAGTGTGGCTCTTAACCAGACAGTTCACCTGCCAACTTTTTACCCAAATTTGCAGAACAAGGGAGAGCGGATTCTGCATTCATTGGATGTACACAGACAACTAAGATTCTACTTGAACAGGACCAAATCTCTAAGAAAGTCTGAGCAACTACTGGTAGCATTTGCTGGAGGGTCAGAGGGGAAGGCTATATCAAAGCAGACTATTTCTAAGTGGATAAGCCACTGCATTCGTTTCTGCTACCTGCACCATGGTAAACCTGTGCCCAAGGGGATCAGATCTCATTCCACCAGGGCTGCCTCTACCTCAGCAGCTTTTCTCAGAGGGGTTCCAACCAAAGACATTCTAGAGGCTGCTACATGGAGCTCTGTTCATACCTTCACAAAGCATTATCATTTGCCTCTCTTCACCAAATCCAGGACAGGCTTTGCCACTGCAGTTCTGCAGGGCCTTATAGCTGCTCCTAATTCTGTTTAGCTCCATCCTCCCTTCCATAACTTTGGGATTTTACCCAAATGTAATGACTGCAACAGTGAAACATGAAGAACATAGTACAGTTGTGTACACTTACCATAAATGTAGATGTTCGAGTATATTCACTGTTGCAGTCTGGGTTACCCACCTGCCATCCCACTTTTCTATACCTTTTCTTTCCTTCACTATATGCTAAAGCCTTTGTGGTGTATTTGCTATTAGATGAAGGTAAGGTTATGTTATTGTTGCTAAAAGTGCATTTATATATATTTCTGTTTATTTATATATATATATATATATATATATATATATATATATATATATATACATATATATATATATATATATATATATATTTGCTCCTCATTTGGGGGGGCACCTGACATCTGGGGCAAGAAAAACTTAATAAAATGGCATCGGCTGCATGTTTTATACCCCTGACGACCTGACGTCATGGAAGAGGAGACCGCAACCGACGCAGGACCCAAGACTTTGTTATTCAGGCCAACTGAGGGCAACCTGCCAGCAGATTACCCAAATGTAATGACTGCAACAGCAAATACACTCGAACATCTACATTTATGGTAATTGTACACAACTGTACTTTTTGTGCCCTCTTTACCGAGAGACTTTTTGTAGACTGGTACTGTCATCCTCCATCTTCACAGATGGCATCGGTCAGCCAACAATCCGTAGAGCCTCCTAAAAAGCGTAGGGATAACGATAGAGACAGACCTCACAAGGCTAAGCTTTCCTATGACTCTTCTGTTAAGCAGGTCATCGGTTCTCCGTAATTCAGTAAGGTGCTTTTGCAGCCCCTGCTGTCCAATGCAATTGCTACACAGGCCTCTACTGCGACCCTTTTGGAGTCCGGTATGCTGCTTAAATATTGTTTGTCTTCAGAGCCTTTGGCTGTCTCTGCCTCAGTTGGGTCTGAAGCCGCGACGCAGGCACCGGCTTCCGAGGAGGTCTTTCGCACTACTGATTCCAGTCAGAAACCGACATCTTCACACCCATCTACCGTTTCTCTCTGACCGATGAATACTCCTAGGCCTAGAAGCCAGGCTACCCCTAGAAAATCTTCCTCTGGCCACCATCTTACACCTACCCCCCACCCCCCCCCCCCCCCGGCCATAGCATTTTGCAGACAGAAAAATATACAGATTTACCCTTATCTGGATGACTGCTTCATACAGACAGAGAACAAAGTAAAGCTGCTGCAGGACCTACACTTTGTCAAAACCCTACTAACTTACTTGGGGTTCACCATCAACGAGAAGAAATCAAATCAAACTCCCTCCAGGAGGATCATTTTCCTGGGACCACTTCTGGACACAACATCCCAAATGGTATTTCTAACCCCAGAAAAGTAGAGATTCCTGCCTCTCTACTTTACCCAGCTGGCATCCAAGAGTCACCTCACAATGAGGAAGTTCCTGTAAGCCTTGGGGTATGTGGCTTCTTGCATCCTTTTAATTTCTCTGGTCAGGATACACATGAGGAAACTTCATTGGTATATAAGTAACCTTTGGTGTCAACACTCACAGCCTCTAGAGACCTCCCTCACGCTGATGGTGGGCAGGGGCCTGTGCCAAGAACAAGTGTCTCCCCTTCATCCACCGTCCCACCGGGCAGACCAACATCACCGGACATCACTTGGGGAGCACACCTAGCAGGCAGGTGCACCAGAAGGAAATGATTGCAGTGTAAAAGGCTCTGACATCCTTCCAACTCCATCTCAGGCCAGGAGTTCTCCTTTTCAAAACAGACAACACCACAGTAATGTAGTACATCAACAAACAGGGAGAGAAACATTCTTGCCCTCTGTGCAGACTAGCCACGAACCTCTGACTGACTGCCTCCTCCATGGGATTACACCTAATAGCCCAATACCTATCAGGGATCAACAGAACCCTGGCAGACAACTAAAGCAGACACTTAATGGTCCCCCATGAATGGCACCTCCACAAAAAGATCTTTGTGCAAGTCACTCGAGTGTGAGGAAATCTGGAGGTGGACCTCTTTGCTTCGCACCTCAAGACATCAGCTAAAGAAATTCTGCACCAGGGAGTATCACCACCTGGCATGGAAGGTGGATGCCTTGACCCTTCCCATGGAACATCCTCTTTGTGTACGCATTCCCCCCTCTGCCTCTTATTCCCAAGGTACTCATCAAGCTAAGGGGGGAGGGGCCCAAGGCCATCCTCATTGCTCCAGATTGGCCCAGACAACATTGGTACCCCTTGCTGCGCAGCCTGACATCACTTCCTCTCAGGCAGCTTCCCCAGATCACAAACCTCTTGACTCAACAGGGGGGGAAATGCTGCACCCAAATTTGCAGACCGTCAAGCTATCAGCATGGCTGATAATCGTAAGGTAAGAGAGGGGCTTCTGCTAAGCAAGCAGGTCCTAGACATTATCACAGAGACCAGAAGGCCCAGCACCAGAACATCTTACTCAGGGAAATGGAAAAGATTCTGCCCCTGGTGCCAGTCCAGAGGGGCCAGTTCCTCACAGCCTTCTGTCCCTCTTATCCTGGACTATCTAGCGGAATTACTCAATAGTAGCCTCTCCTTCTCTTCTGTTAAAATCCACACCTCAGCCATTTCAGCTCAGTTTAATACAGAGCAGCCCTTGCTCTCTCACCCTTTGATTAAACAATTCCTCAGAGGGGCTTCTAATATCAGACCTCCCAGAAGGCCTCCCATGCCAGCCTTGGATCTTAATTATGTTTTGGAAAAACTAACCTTACCACCCTTCAAACCTGCTGCTTCAACAGAACTGAAATTCTTCTCCTGCAAGACTGATTTTTTTGCTAGCTATCACCTCACTCAGAAGGGTTTCTGAACTTCAGGCACTGATGGCTATTGAGCCCTTCTCATTTTCCATGCAGACTGGGTTTCCCTTAAGACTAACCCCACCGTTATGACCAAGGTGGTATCTAATGTGACTCTCAACCATGCCATTCATCTACCTACCCTTCTTCCCTAACCCTCAAAAAAGGGGGAAAGAATTCTGCACTCTCTAGATGTGCACAGGCAGCTCAGATACTACCTGGACCATACTAAACCCTTCAGAAAAACGGTCCAGTTTTTTGTCATTTTTGCCCTAGGGGCAGAGGGGAAGCCCATTTCCAAGCAGACCATCTCCAAATGAGTATTCCACTGTATCTATTTCTGCTACAGATTTCATGGGAAACCTCCCCCTAAGTCTATTCGTACCCATTCCACTAGGGCAGCCTCCACTTCCACAGCGTTCCTCAGAGGAGTTCTCACCAGGGACATCTTGGAAGCTGCCACCTGGACTTCGGTCCTTACCTTTACAAAGCATTACCACCTTCCTCTTTTCTCAACGGCCAGGGCAGGGTTTGCCTCTGCAGTGCTGCAGGGCCTCCTTACCCATGCCTAGGTCTTTAACTAACCCTGCCACCCCTCTCTTCAGCTTTGGGAATCCTCAGCTTGGCCATATTTCCTGGGGCTCCTGACTGGTTAGAGCAAGAAAAACTGATGCAATGGTGGCAGCTGCCTTGCTTCATAGTACTGACAACCTGACGTCAGTCTACAAGCGACAGCAGCTGACACAGAAAAACATTGGCTCTGGTATTCGGGCCGGCCGAGGGCTACCACAGCAGGGATAATCCACAGGTGAGAACTGCCACAGTGAATACACTTGAACATCTACATTTATGGTAAGTGTACACAACTGTACTTTCTCATTTATGGTAAGTGTACACAACTGTACTTTCTCTGCCTTACCTTTTGTACTGTCCCCTGCACTAAGACTGTTCACAAAGTGTCTAGCTCCATTTTTAGGTCATTATAAGCTACATGTAATCCATATTTTTCCATATGTAGACAATTTTATTACCTTTTTACATGCCTTTTTCACAGTGTCAGTAATCTCTCACTTGGGTGAGAGAACTCTTATGCAAGCTGGATTTCTATCATTCAGAAGTCTTTTTTGACTCCTTCACACAGGATTGTGTTCCTGAGCTGTCACCTAGATACCTCATTTCAAAGAGCTTTTCTTCTTCAGGAAAAATAGATATGTTCATAAGGTTTTCCACTAAGACTTTTGCCGCTGTGAGGGAATACCTCAAGATTTTGGGTCTTGTGGTATTTATGATAATCATGAATACCACTGGCAAAACTCTAGTTGAGAAAGATACAATCTTATCTGAAGTCTGTTTTGTCCCAGCACCAACATCCTTTCTCTTTTCAAATCCCAGTTCTAGAATTTGTTGGAAGAGAAATCATTATGTGGAGACAAAAATAGGCCTAAATCCAGGACTCCCCTTCTCCCTCTCTTCCTTTTCAAAAACAAGTCCGTCATCACAAATGCCTCAGAGTTTGCTTGGAGAGCAGTTTCAGGAGAGGTAATAGTGCAAGGTGTGTGGTACACCAAGGACAGACACAAGCACATAAATAAATATAAAATATGCTTGCCCTGATCAAGGCACTCAAGTCTCTGAATCATCTTTGTTCCCTGGTATCTCTACAGGTTGTTAGAAACAACACCAAAGTTGTGTAATACATCAGCAATCAAGAGGGAACCAGGTCATATCCCCTTTACAGACTAGCCATATTTGCTTGGGATTTAGCGTCACAGCACAATCTCACTCTGCAAGCATCCTATATTCCATCAGTGCAAAATTGTGTTTAAACAAGCTGAACAGGACAGGGGCAGACCCTCACAAATGGAAACTAGATAAGGGGCTCTTGCAAGATTTTATCCTTCTGTGAGGAGTTCCTTAAGCAGACCTATTCTGTTTGCCTCCTCTCTGAATAGTCAGCTAGCAAGATTCTGCTCCAGGACTCCATGCAGGAAGGTGTGGGAAGACAGATGCCTTTTTCTTTCCTTCCTTGGACAGGAATTTTCCTGTATACTTTTCCACTGATATCAAGGGTATTTCTTAAAATTCAGAATGAACTCCCGAGATTATTGTGATGACTTCCTTCTGGCCCAGGCAACAGTGGTTCTCCCTTCTTTGGGAACTGACCTTGGGCAATTGACACAATCTTCCTCACAGAATGGATCTTCTCGCACAAGAACAGGAGTATTTGATAAATGCCAGCATCAGTCAAGTTCAACTGACTACCTGGGTGATAGAGTCTTGATTCCCTTTAGACACCTAATTTCAAAACAAACAGTAGAACTAGTCTCAGAAGGTGGTATAACAAACAAAAATCAAAACCAAAACACGAAAAAGGAGAAAAAACATTCAAAATTGTTTGACAAGCAAAATAAATAATGGATGTTCTTCGTTCCCCATTGCTGCAGTCCTTACTATTGGGTAGTCCGCTGTCCAGTCGGCCCGAATACCAGAGTATATGGCTGGCGGTCAGGGCGCATAGACTGACGCCAGTACCGCCAGGGTACTAATGCGCATGACCGACGTCATATCCTCAGTCTTTTTTGCCGCATGGTCCGATGCAGAAGCAGTTTTGCGAGTGCAGGTTGGCGTTCTGAAATATTTCCGGAGTTTCAGACCGAATCAGAGTTGGCTAAGTACCCGTTGAACATTTTGGTTTTTCTTGCCTCAGTATTTAACCGGATGTCAGAAAAAGTGAATAACTGTATTTCTTGTGGGAAACAGATACCTCATAGGGATTACCATACCTTGTGTATACCTTGTTTAGGGCCTGAGCACGACGTTGTTGGATGCCGCTCTTGTGCTAGGTTTAACAAACGCACTATTAAGAGACGGTTAGACTGTGCCAGGTTAGTGTTTGGGAAGCGTTGCAATTATAAAATGCCGTCGGATGCTCCGACGCCCGCTTCATCCAAGAAGCGCAAGGACAAAACAGCGAAGCCTAGGGTTGATGAACCGCCAGTCCCGGACGTCGGTTCTTTAGAAGGCTCTGTGGAGCCAGAGGTTTTGCAAGGAGTTTCTTTGGAGTCTCAGGCAGAGACTTTACTGTTACAGGATGTGCCTTCTCAGGAGGTAGGCCAGGCTGAGGGGGCTTCTCAGGTAACTGTTCTTCCCTCTCTTCCCAAGGTAGTTAGAGCCTCTCCTTCTGTTGCCAAAACTTCTTTGAGAGGTAGGCCAAGTTTAGCTTCAGTGGGGGCTTCTCCTAGCACTTCAGGTTCTGTGCCTAAGAAACATATGCTTAAAATGGCAGAAGATTTGATTACTATGATTAGAGGTTCTATGCCCCCTCCTGATAAGAGGCCTAGGGTGGAACCGGAGTTTGAGTGTTTGGAACAGTATTCAGAGGCTTCAGAGTCTTCTGCGGAAGATTTGCAGGAGTTTCCTCCTTATTCTGATTCTGATGTGGATGATTCCACTCCTACAGCTTCACCTCCTGAGGATTTCTCATTTTCAGAGACTCTGCATTCTATGAGGGAGCACTTTAAATGGGAAGGCCAGGATTACTCTGATTCCAGGAAAAGGCTTAGGAATTCTTGTTTTACCCCAGCATAGGCCCTTAGCTATACCTCCTGTGTTGAATGTGGTGGAAGATGTTTTGCAGAGGCTTCCCTGAACCCTGACTCTTTGCCTCCTGCTCCTGTTAAACCCGATAGGTACTATAGGGTGCCTGAAGCTCATAAGTATTTGTTTAAGAGTCCTAGGGCGGACCCAGAAACTGTTTCTCAGGGGCCTAAAGGTGTTAAGGCCTCTGTGGTTAAAAATCCTGTTCCCACTGATAAAGAGGCTAGGGCTTTGGATAGGTGGGGAAAGAAAGTGTATACTTCTTCCACTCTAGCCATGAGGCGTTGAATTGTCAGTTTCACATGCTAAAATATCAAAATTATCTCCTTTCACAATTGAAATCTAAGGTGGATGCTTTGGCGGAAGGTATTGAGTGTAAAGAGTTGCTGGATTTGGTTCATGTGTCTGAACAAGTGGGTAAGCATTCTTTGCAATGTGGTTTTGATGCTGTACAGGCCTCCTCGAGGGTGGCTGCCACTAGTTCTGTTCTTCGCAGGCATGCCTGGTTGAGGGATCAGAATTTAGCTGAGCATGTTAAGACAAGGATTTTGGATGCTCCTTTACAGTCTGATGTGTTGTTTGGTTCGCCTGTGGAAGCAGTTTTAAAGAAAATGGAGGACAAAGCTAAGTCTATGCAAACTGTTAAAGATTTTTTGCAGGTGCAGCCACCAAAGTTTAGTAGAAATTGGCCTGCTAAGGGGTGGACATATCCTGCTTATGATTCCCAGTCTAGGGGTAGGTCTAGTCGTGGTAGGGGCAGAGCTCAAGGTTCTTTTAGGCCTAGAACAGGAGTTCACCTGCTCAGACTTCTGGTGAGGGCAGGGGTCAGTCCTTTCGTAAACAGACCCAATGACCTGCCTTTTCAGCTGCCAGTAGATTCTCGTCTGGTAGCTCCTTTGGGAGGAAGACTGTCTCTTTTCAAAGAAAATTGGGATTTAATTACTCAAGACAGATGGGTGTTGGATATCATTCACCACGGTTACAGGTTTTATTTCCATACAATGCCTCCTTTCAAAGGCATGCCAGACGTTCCTCCTCCACAAAGAAAAGAGGCTCACAAGCAAATTTCTCAGTTACTCCAGATGGGGGCCATTCAGCCAGTTCCTGTATCAGAAAGGGGCCTGGGATTTTATTCTCGCCTGTTCCTAGTACCAAAGAAGGGGAACACGTGGAGACCAATTTTGGATTTATCTCTCCTCAACACTTATCTGGACATTCCCAAGTTCAAGATGTTGACGTTACAACAGCTTTTACCTCTGCTGGGCAAAGATCACTGGATGGTAACTTTAGATCTCAAGGAAGCTTACCTTCATGTGCCTATAAGGCTAAGTTGCAGGAAGTATCTGCGGTTTCGAGCTGGAAATTCTCATTATCAGTTCTCTGCATTGCCCTTTGGCTTATCTACTGCCCAGAGTATTCACAAAGGTTCTGGCTCCAGTGATAGCTTACTTCAGGCTACAAGGAATTCAAATCTATCCTTACTTGGACGACTGCCTGATTCTGGCTCAAGAAAAGGAAGACCTTCTACAGCATCTGGAATATGTTATAGCAGTGCTAAGATGCCTAGGGTATTCTGTGAGCGAAATAAAGTCCAGTCTAGTACCCTCTCAAGACATGTGCTTTCTGGGTGTGAGACTGAATACAGCAGCCCAGATGGCCTTTTTAACCCCGGACAAACAAAAGAGTCTATCACTTTACTTCCATCAACTATCTCATCAGTCCGTGCTGACTGCAAGGACAGTCCTTCAAGCATTAGGGTTCATGGCATCTTGTATTCTGGTGCTTCCCAATGCCAAACTGCATATGAGGAAGCTACAATGGTATCTCAAAATGTATGGACACAGCACTGCCAGGATTTGGACACTGTCATTCAAATAATACCTTGCCTTCAAAAAGAATTTCTGTGGTGGGCTCAGGAATGTCACCTAAACAAGGGACTCTCTGTGACCCGGCCAGAGGCGAGTCAGATTTTAACGACAGATGCCTCGGACATTGCTTGGGAGCTCATCTAAATGGAAAGTGGATACAAGACAAGTGGCCTGCCAGACTACAGCATCTACATATCAACATGAAGGAGATGTTAGCAGTCCAGTTTGCATTAATGGCTTTCAAGGAGTTACTTCTTCCAGGGCAGGTGTTGATTCTAACAGACAACACAACTGTCATGTGGTACATCAACAAGCAAGGGGAACACATTCTTATCCTCTATGCAGGCAAGCAATGATTTTATGGGAGACTGCGCTAAGCTTGCAACTAACTCTTCAGGCAAGGTTTCTGCGGAGCACAGAACTCCTTAGCAGATGTGTTAAGCAGACAAATCATGGATCCCCACGAGTGGAAACTGGATCTTCATGTATTTCAGAAATTGACAGTGTCATGGGGAACTCCAGACATAGATCTGTTCGCTTCTCCACTAAACCACCAGCTGCCAAAGTATTGCACAAAGGGGTTTCATCAC
Source organism: Protopterus annectens (assembly GCF_019279795.1). Taxonomy (NCBI): domain Eukaryota; kingdom Metazoa; phylum Chordata; order Ceratodontiformes; family Protopteridae; genus Protopterus; species Protopterus annectens. Next base: position 967,258,514 of record NC_056735.1, read on the forward strand.
ACAGCTTGGAAAGTGGATGCTCTGTCTTTCAGTTGGAAAAACCTTCACGTGTATGCCTTTCCACCTCTGCCTCTTCTTCCAAAGGTACTATTAAAGGTCAGACAAGACAGGCCAAGGATGATTTTGATAGCTCCAGATTGGCCTCGGCAACACTGGTACCCACTACTGAGTCTGGTAAAGAAGCCTCCATGGCCTTTACCTCTGATTCCTCATCTGTTATCTCAGAAGGACGGTCATCTGCTCAATGTCAAGCTTCACTCTCTTCATCTAACAGCCTGGCATATTCTGTGTTGAAACACAGCAGGTCTCAACTTCCTCAACAAGTTTTAAATGTGATTATGGAAGCCAGAAGACCTAGTACAAGGAAAGTGTACAGAAAAATGGAAGAGATTTTTATTTTGGAGTACAGCAAAGAATTTGCAGATTTCTGAGCCTAATTTGAGTGTGGCTCTTCAATATCTTACTGAGTTATTGGACAAAGGTTTGTCCTTCTCTTCCATTAAGATTCATGCTGCAGCAATTTCAGCTCACTATGATTGTGACCCACCATTGTTTTCGCATCCTTTGTTCAAGCAGTTTCTTAGAGGGGCAAAGAATATAAGACCCCCAATGAGAGCTCCTACTCCTGCTTGGGATCTCAATTTTGTGTTGGAAAAACTTACTCTACAACCTTTTGAGCCTGCGGCTACTGCTGAATTGAAATACTTGTCATGGAAGACTGCTTTTCTGTTGGCTATTACTTCTGCAAGAAGGGTGTCTGAGTTGCAGGCCCTTATGGCAGTAGAGCCCTTTTGATTTTCCATAAGGATAGGGTATCATTACGTACTAATCCTTCCTTTATGCCTAAGGTGGTTTCTAGTGTGGCTTTAAACCAAACTATTCATTTGCCTACTTTTTATGCAGACCCCCAAAATAAAGGGGAAAAGATTTTGCACACTTTAGATGTACACAGGCAATTGCGTTATTATTTAAGCAGGACTAAGGATTTTAGGCAGTCTCAGCAGTTGTTTGTTTCTTTTGCTTTGAGTTGCAGGGCAAGCCTGTGTCAAAACAAACTATTTCTAGGTGGATTGGCTTTTGCATTGCATTTTGTTATTCCCATCATGGCAAGGAGATTCCAGCTGGGATTAGGCCTCATTCCACTAGGGCTACTGCCACTTCAACAGCATTTCTAAGGGGGTGGCAACTAAGGATATTTTGGAAGCAGCTACTTGGAGTTCAGTGCATACTTTCTCTAAGCATTATCACCTTCCTATCTACTCTAAGTCTAGGGCTGGTTTTGCCACAGCTGTTTTGCAAGGCATGTTGTCAGCTCCTGCTTCTTTATGATTTGCCAGCCTCCCTTACCTCTGCTTTGGGATTCTACCCAATAGTAAGGACTGCAGCAATGGGGCGAAGAACATAGTACAGTTTTGTACCTACCATAAATGTAGATGTTCGAGGATCCCCATTGCTGCAGTCCAATTTACCCTCCCTCCTTCCCCTCTGTGTTTAGGGGTGGTTGTGTAGGTGAGGTTACATGCTGATATTTTTGTATATATATTCTTGTATATATTGTACATATTTTTGGTGCAGGTATTTTGGGCCTTGTCTTTTTAGGGTCTTCTGACATCTGGGGCAAGAAAAGACTGAGGATATGACGTCGGTCATGCGCATTAGTACCCTGACGTACTGACGTCAGTCTAATGCGCCCTGACCGACGTCAGCCATATACTCTGGTATTCGGGCCGACTGGACAGCGGACTACCCAATAGTAAGGACTGCAGCAATGGGGATCCTCGAACATCTACATTTATGGTAGGTACAAAACTGTACTTTTAGTGCTGCCGGCCTCTTTGGACTTCAACAGAACGCAATGAATAATGATTAAATAGACCTTCCATTATCACATGACCCACTAAATTAATAAGCACTTCCATAAAAACTTTAGTAAAAACATTTCTGTAAAAAATCTACCTGAAAGATAAAGCTTACTGTACACTAACATCATGTTGTTGTTTTTCTTTTGGCTTTTCCCGGTTAGGGGTCGCCACAGTGGAACTCCAGTCTGCTAATGATTGGCAGTCGATTTTTATGGTGCCGAGGTGCCAGCCCAACCTTCAATGAAGGCACGCCCATTCATGCTTGTCTTTCGAACGCCACAGACTCCACACAGAAGGCGTTCCAGCCAAGAATCGAACGGGAGAACCTCTTGCTGTGAGGCAACAATGCTACCGCTGCACCACAGCGGCTTGTAATGTAACAATTTCATATGCATTTATTTTTACTTTGGTTCCACACCACCTTATAATTAACATTATTATTGAGCACAGGTTCACAGTATGCATGGAACAAAATTTGCCATTTTAACTCTTTGAATTCAGGTTCATTATCCCTGTCTCCATCAAAAGTACTGACAACATGATCTAGTACCATGAAAATATATTTTTTATTTTTTATTAGGACATGTCCTAGACTGTTTGCCTAAAGCATTCTCCTTATTTTTGAGTCTTTTTGCATACTGATGCTCATAAATTCTTTTCTTCAGTTCTCTGTTAGTCTTGCTTATGTAGAAAGCCCTGCAGGTGTTACACTTGGCAAGGTAAACACTCGGAATTACATGTGAAATACCCAGTCCTTACATCTATATGTCCCTCTTTTCCTTTCATTACTATTGTTCTTAACTCCCCTTTCTAAAAGTGTTTTAATGTTAGCTTTTTATTAATAAAAAAAAGTTTGTCACCAATTACCCTCTTAACCTCTTCACTTCCCTTGAATAATCTTTGATTGTTGTAAATAACATTTTTTATAGCTGCATTGTCTAAAGTGAACACTAAAGGCATAGAAAAAGACCAATCTCAATGGTGACCATAAGCTCCATTATTCTTATACTTACACTGACCTACTTGACAGTTTCATCTAGAGTACACTTCGGATAACCCCCGTTTGTGAATGGACTTTAACAACATTATGTTTGATGTAAGACAGATGCGTACTGGAATAGTTCAAAAAAGCATTGCTGGAATCATTCTTGTAACTGATGATTGATTGTACTTGATTTATAGTCACTGGTATTCTTGTATACTTCCAAATCCAAAAAGCAAATCCTGGTTGTGTCAACATTATTAGAAAATTTTAAAAAATCCTGGAAGTACAGTCACATTGGTATAGCTGCCACTGCAGCTCTCCCATTTCTAAAAGAGTTCTCCAGTCCCTATCTCTGTGATAAATGTCCACCTTTTCTAAAACCAAAATAATGTTTAAAATGTAAGCATTGTACCTATATAGTTAGCCAGGGTTAAACCACCCCATTTAATACACTGATGCTCTGGTGTACTCTATAAAACATTAACATTTTTACCAGTACAGAAAGCCTTGCAGGATTCTCAAAATGCAAGATGTACCACACTAGCTGTATTACAATTATATATACAAAGTTTTCTCTATTTTCGTATGGTATGCATAATAGTGCCTTTTTTCTCTGTATTAATGAAATTGCAACACATGTATGTGCTTGTTGTAAGTGACCCCTTGTGCTGTACTTTGTCTCTGAAGCAAGTTCTTAAAACTGTATTTCCTTCTAAATGCAAAACTAGGTACACCTCATACAATATCTTTGGACAGTTTTGCTTCTTCCAGCACCCACCAAAAATATTATGCCAGCTGTTCTTCTATCAGTAATGTAGTAAATTAAAACAAATCTTTTAGTATGTATTGCCTTATTTGTTATTGTTTTCCGTTTATTTAAACAGGTTGCCCATGCTATATTTAATAATTGGTCTGTGTCTTTTCTGTCTAGTGGCCATTATTTCCTAGTTTCCTTTTCAGGTAATTCTTGTGGGTAGCCCCTCTCTAGGAACATCTGTTGTATTTTACAATGTGTTTAATGTAACAACAAAAAATAAAAACAAAGCATCTGAATTAACTTAATAACCTCAATGTGAAATACTTCATCATAAGAGGTGATTCTTGGGGCTCTAACAAATTGACTTCTAACAATGCCCTTTTTGTGGTGCATGTGGTGACAGCTGGTATAGTATAGAAATGAATGACTTTAAGTTGGTTTGAATTAATATAAGTTGGTTTTATATATATATATGTATATATATATATATATATATATATATATATATATATATATACACACACACACACACACTTAAAGTCAACCCATCTATCACATCCAAGAAGTTGATAGTTTTATAATTAGTATGGTATGTAAAATGTAAAAAATTCTGTTGTACTTTCCAAGTGTGTAATAAATTCTGCAAATTGTTCACTACCTATCCAGTTAATAAAAACCTCATCATTCAAACTGTGAATGAGCATGAGCTCTTGGAGTGAATGACTGCTGATAAATCTGCTTGGTTTATGAAACGGTACAAGTGTGGTGGACTAGTTATAACTGATTCAGTAGATTACTGAGGTAAGAAGTTGAACATGCTAATGGATGAAGAAAAGCTTATATTGTATACTAGAAATGAAATTAATGTAGGATACAAAAATTATATATTTTTAGAGGAGCTGTTAGTGAATGGACACATTAATGTAACATTGTACAACTCCTTACAAGTCAAATTTCCCAGAGTTCCCAACATTTTTGGTATCCCAAAGATGCGCTCTAACATTGAGAGTCCACCTTTAAGAATGATAGCCTCTGTGGGCAGGTCCAAAAACGAGCCTCTGGCAAAATATGTTTTTAAATTAAAAATGTTTTATTCTGGTGTTGATCATGTTTTAAAGGATTTGTGGGTTTTCCTGGATAAAGTCAAGTCAGAAGTGCTCAGTTAGACGCCAGATTATTTTTGTAACAGTGGATGTAAAAAACGTATTTACTGTGATGCCACATTCTGCGGTGGTGGTCCTGCGGTAGCATTGTTGCCTCACAGTAAGACTTTGTCCTGTTCGATTCTCAGCTAAAGCGTCTTCTGTGTGGAGACATGCGTGAATGGGCGTACCTTCATTGAAGGTTGTGCGTCAGAGCTGGCAACTCGGCACGTAAAAAATCTACTGCCAATCATTAGCGGACCGGAGTTCCACTGTGGCGACCCCTAACTGGGAAAAGCTGAAAGACACAACAACAACAACTGTGATGCCGCATTCTGTTGGTCTTGAATTATTAGGTGATGCCACGTTTAATGTAGTTTGTTTCATGGACTGAAATATCACTATTGGTTAACTTTATGAATATTATTTTAAAGAACAGCTATCTGTATTTCAAGGGTGAATACTGCAGACAGAATAATGGAGTCACTATGTAGATGGCTTGTGCCTCTATATGTGTGATTTTTGTCATATGGGCATAGGAAAAGGACTGAATTTTTTTCAGTTAGATGTTTAGGTATTGTAAAACCTACCTTTGATTTTTGTTTGGGCAGGTAGTGAGCAACAGTTTGCTGTGTTTATTATGCACTTGTAAAGTACATTTTACATACTGTACTAATTATGGCACTTTAACTTCTTGGATGTGCAGCTGGGCAGAGATGTGATAGTGATTGGCTTTGAGTTTGTATATAAAATCAACTTATAGTAATTTCATTTTTTATTTTACTTTACCAGCTGTCATTCCATGCACCAGAAAAAGGGTATTGTTAAAAGTCAATGCGTTAAAGCCCCTAGAATCACGTCTGATGATGACGTATTTCAGACTGTGAGGTTAATTGGGTTTCTCCTACAGAGGGGCTACCCCAAAAGTTGCTTAAACAAAAAAAAAAATATGAAATAATGGATGAGAGGCAAAATACTGACCAGTTATTAAATATGGCCTGAGTAACTGTTGTTTAAATAAATTTGAAGCAATAACAAGGCAAGTATGGACTACACTACTGATAGTGCAAGAATAGCTGACATAATCTTTAAATTTTTGGTGGGTGTTGGAAGAGGCAAAATTCACCAAAGGTGTTGTAGGAGGTGCAATTTTATGAACTTACTTGAGAGACAAAGTACATTATTGGTGGGGGGTTAATCTGAGCAAATCTATGAATGTGGTAGGTGTGCTCATTGCAATTTCATTAATACAGAGGAAGTGTTCACAGTTATGTCTATTGTATGAAAATGGCGAAAGCCTGATAGGTATACCACACTACCTGTATTGAAATTATATCTTGCTATAAATCCTGTGAGGCTTTCTGTATTGGTAAAACTGTTAATGCTTTAAACTAGAGAATATACCAGCACACGTACAATATTAAATGGTGTGCAGTACAATGTTAAAATTGTAAACTTTCCTTTTTTTAATTTTTAGTTTTAGAAAAGGTGGACATATTATCAGAGATGTGAACACTGGAGGACTGTTTTAGAAATGAGAGAATTGCAAAGGCAGCTATGGAACAGTGCATCTTTACCTCCAGGACACTAAGATTGTGTTAATATTAATTGTGCCCTAGCTGGTGTTTTAAAACATTTTTTTTCCTTATCATTTTTCTTTTGACATTTTAAGCTGGTTTACTTGAATTTGTATGTGAATTTGTCATTCCTTACATGTAAGCTCTTAGGGTTTTTGAATTTTGTACATGTTCCTTTAAATTGTTGGTCATGTGATTGTCAGCTGATAAGAGGAAGTGTTGAATGAGTTATTGCAGGTTCTGTTGATGTCTCGATTAGAGGAATGCTACAGTATGTACTCAGTTGTTAAACATTTTAGTACTTTTCATGAAATAAAAAACTTTATTGCTGTTCGGTCCTTGGATACTACACTGCATTTCCTGCTAAAACAAGATATCCTTTACCCAAGTCACAAACACAGTGTGACAAATTTCACTAACAACATTCTTATATACACTTAATAAGCTATTTAAAACAGCTGTTGAATAGAAGACCCAGTAATCCTGAGATCTAAATAATAAATTAGAGGCTGTGCTATTTTAAAAATTGTGTGGTGGTGAAATTATCTCTTTTGAATAAGTCTCGAGAAAATAAAAGACTGAAGTACTAAAGGGACCACTTTCAAGTCTGAGTTATCATTTCAGGTGTTTTATTTTTACTGCCTGTTTGGAAGCCAATTTTGAATTCTGCTTTGAAATCCTATGTTTAATAGATATTAGGTTACACTTAATAGGTTGTTTTACTAAACCTGTGAGGCGGATTACTCAGTAGTGGAAACATCCACAGCTAATTGTTCTCCTTTAGAAATATGCAAGTCATAAAAATCTGTGCCCTTTTTATGGTTTTACAGCCATGATGTTATATTTAAGTAGGGGGTGCAGGGCAATATGGTGTATAGTCATATGTAGAACATAGCTTTCCAGCAGAAATGATAACCTTTCTCTTGGGGGGGCTTTAAATTTGTTGTTTTTTGATGAGAGCAGTTTACAAAGACATATTACAAATCCAGTTCATTATTTGCAAATCTTTACTAGGAATACATTTGCAGGGGTGAAAGTTGTGTTTAGATGAAATTCTTTGCTGACGGTGTAAAGTGATTTATTTATTTATTTTTTGCTGCTTTTCATTGCATTCTTTCCTTGGTGCTCTTTGCATCTGTAGCATTTTTGTCATGTGGCATATATGTCCCTCCTTTTTTGAATTATTTGGTAGAATGAGATGTGCAGAAAAGTGGAATGGGGTTGTTGATGCAATCAGAAGTCTTGACTGGAATGCAGGTCTTGTTACATACAATGAATATAAAAGTATACACACCCATGTTAAAATGCCAGGTTCCTATGATATAAAAAAATGAGACCACAGTAAATCATTTCAAAACTTTTCCCACCTTTAGTGTAACCTGTACAATTCAATTGAAAAACAAACAACTCTGTTAGGGGAAAAATGTAAAACATAAAAAAACGTACAATATGCTAGTTGCATAAGAGTGCACACCCTTAAACTAATACTTTGTTGTGTGTGCACAGACTTAAACTAATACTTTGTTGAAGCACCTTTTGATTTAATTACAGCATTCAGTCTTCTTGGGTACACACCTGCCATCAATTAGAGACTCTGATTAACCCCATGTAGAGGTCAGTTTCCAAGTGGGATTTTCCTGACATTTACTCAGTTGCCTACTACAGCAAAAACCATGGTTCGCAGAGAGAGCTTACAAAACATCAAAGGGGCTCTCATTGTTGAAAGGTATTAGTCAGGAGAAGAATACAAAGAAATTTCCACAGCATTGGATATACCATGGAATACAGTGAAGACAGCCATCAAAAAGTGGGACAACAGTGACGTTGCAAAGAACTGGACATCCCTCCAACATTGATGAAAAGACCAGACGAAAACTGGTCAGGGAGGCTGCCAAGAGACCTACAGCAACACTGAAGGAGTTGCAGGAATTTCTGGTAAGTACTGGTTGTGTACTACATGTAACAGCAGTCTCCCATATTCTCCATATGTCTGGACTATGGGGTAGGGTTGCAAGATGGAAGCCTTTTCTTCCACAGAAAAACATCCAGGCACAGCTAAAATTTGCAAAGCAATACATCAAGTCTCCCAAAAGCATGTGGGAAAATGTGTTATGGTCTGATGAGACCAAGGTTGAACTTTTTGGCCACAATTCCAAAAGGTACATTTGACGTGAAAACAACACTTTGCATCACCAAAAGAACACCATCCCCACTGTGAAGCATGGTGGTGGCAGTATCATGCTTTGGGGTTGCTTTTCTTCAGCTGGAACTGGAACGTTAGTCAAGGTGGAGGGAATTATGAACAGTTCCAAATACCAGTCACTTTTGGCCCCAATCCTTCAGGCATCTGCTAGAAAGCTGAAGATGAAGAGGAATTTCACCTTCCAACTGACAATGACCTCAAACGTACATCGAAATCAACAAAAGAATGGCTTCTCCAGAAGAAAATTAAAGTTTTGGAATGGCCCAGCCAGAGCCTAGACCTAAATCCAATAGAAAATCTGTGGGGTGACTTGAAGAGGGCTGTGCACAAGAGATGCCCTCACAATCTGATAGATTTGGAGCACTTTTGCAAGGAAGAGTAGACAAACATTGCCAAGTCAAGATGTGCCATGCTGATAGACTCCTACCCAAGAAGACTGAATGCTGTAATTAAATTAAAAGGTGCTTCAACAAAGTATTAGTTTAAGGCAGTGCACAATTATGCAACCAGCTTATTGTACGTTTTTTTTTTTTTATATTTTGTCCCCTAACAGATTTGTTTGTTTTTCAATTGAAGTGTACAGGTTATAGGTCGCATTAAAGGAGGGAAAAGTTTTGAAATGGTTTATTATGGTCTCATTTTTTTTTATATCACAAAATCCTGGCATTTTAACAGGGGTGTGTATACTTTTGATATCCACTGTATGGGTCTTGTAACATTTACAGGCATATCAATGCTAGTCTTGCAAAAAAAAAAATTGTAAGGACAGATATTTTGTTTTATTGTGAGTTAATTTATAAAATTTGTAGAATTAAATATATAAATGCAACAAATTATTGAATGGCTTAGAAAGTTTCAACAGTATGGGTTATGTATAACTGCGAGGGTCTTTTGTCACTTTCAATTTGGGCAGTACCTTTATTAGGGGAAATTGTTCTCAGAATGATGAGTGTGGTCTCTGATGTACGTCATTCCATGTAGGCCAGTTGTAGTCACATTGAATTTAGCATCTACTTCAATGTGAAATACAGTGTCCTTTAAAAAGACCATAAGTCCATATGTGCATACGGCTATGGCACTGTTTGCTACTTCCTCAAATGCTGTGGTGCTGATGAACGAAATAAAATCTTTTCCTCCTTTCCAACCATCGCCGTCTGTGTCCCACAATGATCAATATTAAGTTCCCTCCTATTCAACATTTTTTTACATAAAATTACAAACTGCCACCCACATTGATAGCATAATAATTGTGCAGCCCCTTCTCTACTAACACCTCAGGATATCACCCAAAATTTTTTCAGTTTTATTCAAACTTGGCTTAAAGATGCAAACCTACATTCAACTCCAAAAAAAATGAAAAAACTTAAATGTTCCTCACTCCAGATCAGTACCACAGTCTTTTGAAATAACCTCATGCAGCAACACAAAAGTTGAAACTACAACCCAGTCAAAACTGCTGGGCAATCCTGATTGACGATAGCTTCACATTTGTCAAATACATAAGTAAAGCCATTAAAGAACACACCACAGCTTTAGTCTGTGTGTTGAACCAAACACTACCTGAAGGATGATGCAAAACAGACTCTGGCATCTACTTTTTTACTTCCATCATACTATGTCTCACCAATTTTTACTAACCTACTACTGCACTTACAGCTGAGCTGTCACCATTTACAATAAATTAGTCCAATTCACTGTCATTTATACATATTGGACTTTTGCAGTGCCCTTAAACAACTTATCTGTCTTGAGCTACCCACCTGTTTAAAATACTCATGACTTAATTACTGCACACTATGTTACGCATGCATGAGAAAATGTCCAGCATTAAAAGATATACTGAGCACTACTCCCCAGGTAGAGACCTTCACTCAACCTATAAATTCTTGGTAATCCCAACAAAGTCTAATAACTCAGCGGGAAATTAACTACTATGTATCTAAATTCTGAAACACCATCTCAGCATATCTGAAGCAGACCATAAAACTTTCCGCCTTCAAGCCCTTACTAAAACAACACCCAAGTCATGTGTGGGTTACACCATTTTCCTTTGTTAGCGAATACCCCATGTCCCTTTATAACCACTATCCACTCCTTTACAACAGGCATTTCTGCCACTTCTCCTCAATTTCCTTCCTAACTTAATCCTTGCTTTACATTTCAGTTTCTTTCTGGGCTTCACACTTTATCAGTCTACTTCAAATACTTTTCGCCATTCTTTAATAACCAGCTTCTGTGTCATTAAGTAACCTGCTATTTATATGCCCACATTCTTTGACCCATTGTCTATACAATGCCTTTGTCCATTCTAGCTTTAACTGCTGTCTACCTACTGAGTAATGTTTCACAGTGTTATTTATTCCCAACATCTGTACTGTTACCTTTCCTTAGCCATATCTTATAAGTTGTATCTAGTGACTGCTTGTCAGATGTATTGCACATGAACTGTTGCACACTAAATGTTTTAGACTTGGAGTTTAATATTGTATACAGTGTCACCACAGAAGAGATACTGGTTTTGTCTTTATATAGTGTCACTACAGAACAATTACCTGTTGGTGTTTGTATCTAGATGTCTTAAGAACTATCTATGTCAGGGGTCTCAAACAAGCAGGCCGCATGCTGCCCGCAAAGTAGTTTTCCATGGCCTGTGATTACTTACTAAGGAGCATGTTGTGTGGTAGCCCCCCCCCGTACGACTTCTCCGTATGTCCTGCATAGATTCCATCACCAAGCATGCCTAATAGAGTAAAGATGCGATTGAAGGTTGCAGTCAGGTGTTTTTCCTCCTTCAATGGCATCTCCTTCTCGAATTAGGTGCGTTTGTTCAATTTATTTCCATGTATTTCCGAGGAGTGGAACTGGCTTTTGGGTGTTTTTGCGATCATCTCCTTCCAGCAGACTGACCCTCAAATTGTGTCAGTGGAGTGTTCCTGAGGTAAGGTGTTGTATCGATTCTAGTTGTTCTCTTCAGATCTTTGTTAAAATACAGTTAATCTGCTTGCAGCACAGGGCACCAAACACGGATCTCTCTGAACAGTTAAGTCGGCTGGTTTGGTGCCCTGTGCTTCAAGCAGATTTTCTGTATTTTAACAAAAATAGGTGAAGTTTTTAGTAAGCTGTTAGTAAGTGTTCCACATTTTGCCCATTTGTCACACATTAAAAGAGGTAGTGTTTCTCATTTTGGAGATGGAGGGTTGAGAGCTATGGTTGCCGTGTAAATTTTTATATGCTGCCCATGGAGAATAACGTATGTTTATTTGACTTTGTTGTGGTCAGTACTAATGAGAAATGTGTGGCAGTGTTGAGTGCTTTTGTATGTGTGCTTGTGTATATGCAACTGTGCGATGTATGTATTTTGTTTTCCTAACTGGTCTGTAAAGTGGTGTAAGTAATGTGATAGTTGCATCTTGTTACTGCTAAAAGTGGAGTGTTGTGATGTCAGACTCTGTAATATAAATGTTTTATGTTAGAACAACAGTTTTTTAAGGTTATAAGAAGGACAGATATTTTTTCAGTGTAAACATTTGGCTGTAATTGCAAGTCATACTGAATTTTGGGGAAAACATATAGTGAACTGTAACGACATGCTGATGAAGGGATCAATGGGGAAATGTTTTATTTTGGTGCTTGTGCATACTTGTCAAACTGCTGATGTGATCGCTGGGCAAAATAAAATGTGTCATTTCGGTGCTTGTGCATACTTAGACATGAAAAAGATATAAAAATATATAGTTTGTGGATGACTTGGACTTGCGGCCTCCAGAAAATCCTTGGGGTTATTTGCGGCCCTCATGGTCCCTTGAGTTTGAGACCCCGGATCTATGTAATGCACCTGTCTAAAAATTTGTTTTTGTCATGAGAACCTTAAATGCATCTGCTGGAGCTTTTATGTCCAGGCCTCTGCTGAAAATGCAATTTACCCAGTCTGACTTTCCTGGTAAACAAAGTCAAATTAATAATAAGTGGCAGTTTACATGGGTCTATATTAGTTCATCAAAAGTTATTTTCAGTGAACGCCTGTTGAGTGACACATATTTAGTGAAAATCACTTCTGTTATTCGTTTAATTTTCCAAGGGCAATGAAGTAGTTGGCCAACTACACAACTTTGCCCTTTTCTCCACTGTAATGCAATCTCAGAGTTGGTATATATAGTTAGGGGGTGGGGGGTTTGATTTAGTTATTGTGGGTTTTGTTGTGCTGCGAGGAAATTGTTTCATTGCCCTTGGAAAATTCAGTGAAACACGGAAGTGATTTTCACTGAATACGTGTTGCTGAATAGGTGTTCGCTGAAAATAACTTTTGGCAAAATAATATAGACCCAGTTTAGATATGAGTTGATAACCAATACATTTACTAGCCATATCTTCTGTTTACTTGCCAATGTCAGATATTTCATCTTCTTGCTCAAAACTTTTTTTCCCATGTCATGATGCCTTTTTACAATGGGAGGAGCAGATTCTTAGGAATATCTGTCTGTATCTCCACAGTAATATGCCTTGACACTTGTATGATTTTGCCTTTGGTAATGCAGAATCAGAGCACAGATCAGATGCAAAAGCAGAACACAGCTCAGTGCTAAGTTTAGGAAATTTCTACACACCTGTTTGTAATCCGCCTGAAGGAGTTTCATTTCTGGGCAGATAGATGAATGCTGGGGAATCAGGACAGAATGTAGTGCATCCTAATGGGGTGATGGAAACGTAACTAATAGGTTCATAGGTGATTACTAGAGTAACAATCCCTTTGGGCCTTTTTAAGCCTAGCCATGCTTCCTAAATGTATCTGACAAATTTTGATACCATAAGGTTATTTTAAGAGGTATATGGGGGCATGGGCATGTGTGGTCAAGCCCTTACAGGGTGACTTGGTCTAAAAGAGGGACATAGGAGCCAGAGCAGGGGGAACTTTCTGATTTCCTATCCACTGGTCCAAGCTATGATTAAATTGGGTTGGGGAATAACTGTGCTTCACATGGATGGGAAGCCTGTTTCAGAAAAGGGATAGTTTCTGAGACACATACCTGCTTCTCCAACATGACCTATATATATGTAGTATTGGCCGCACGTTAAGCCTGTCTTTTGGTAAGACAGTTGGATTTGGGAAGAGGCAGACCTTAGTTGGAATCAAATTGTGGTGACCCAAGTTGGTATCCAAAGGCATACTAAAACTACCCTTTAAAGTGGTTTAGTTTGAGAAAAGTAATACAAAATTGTGATATAGAAGAGAACCACTTTGCAGCATTTATCTTAACTTCTGTAGAAGCACAAGATTTGTTCCTTGGAAGGAATGGTTGAGTGTCAGGAAGGTAAGGGGTAGTCTGATATATAAGTACTTGATAAAGTCAAAGGGAGAGTCTGACATAAAGACTGCAAAATATTTGGAAAAAGGATGAAGCCCTATACTTAGATGCTCAGTGGTAACAAATAGGGGACCAGGCAAGCACACTAAGACAATGGCCATTTATTTGTGATCAGCATATGAGTGTCCTGCATCATTGGTACCTCTTGCCAACTAAATTATTTAAAATGCATAAACAAAATGCTGGCGATGTAAACAAGAATAAGCCTACTTGACTCATTTGTTCTGGAAATGTGACAGAGCACAGGTTAGATGGAGATAGTGTCAGAAGCACTGGGAAGATATGTTTGCTAAAACGATTCTATGGATGTGGAATTTTTGAACTTGGAAATCGGAGGGAAAGGCTGAAGGTTGAAATGAAGAGGATAATTAGCTGAGGCTGGCCCGGAGTTATATTCCCAAATTCATTATACCTGTAGAATGGAAAACCAGCTGGTTTGGAATCTACCAGATGTTTTGACCATTTCATTTCTCAGCGGTTGTGACATTTCCCCTTTTTGACATGCCACTTGCAGTTTTTTATACCACTTGAGTAACAGTTTTTCACATCTTAAGTAAGTTGTTCTCTTGTGTAATTCAAAGACAGTTTAACTCTGTGAACATTTTATTGCAGCTGACAAACATCTCATGCAGCTATATCCATTTTCAGTGTTCTTATCACAGCTTTATAAATATTAAGCTTTTAAGTAAGTTGTTCTCTTGTGTAATTCAAAGACAGTTTAACTCAGTGATACAGCTGACGATCATCTCTGGCAGCTGTATCCATTTTCAGTGTTTATACATATTAAGCTTTGTGTAATTTAGCAGCATGTTCTGCACACGTCTCTGTGTCTGTAAATCAAAATCACTACAACAATGTTCAGCCATTCTGTGTATGTTTTCTAAAATGTTTTCATGTCTTCTTGAATGAGGTTATTAAATACAAACCTTTCTGCTTTGGATGTGCATGTTTTGCAGACTGGCTACTGTTTATTTAAACAATTTCTGCTGTGGTTTAATTTCGTCTACTGACTTGAATAGCACTGCAAAGATGTTTGCACCCATTAGATGAAACCAAATGCATCACTGACTGTACATTTCAGTTCTGCTCCTCAGTAGAGGTAACATGGTCCTGCTCATTAGGGGTAAACACATTCAAGTTCCACATACCACCAGCCATTTATTTTAATGAGATGTGTATGCCCATACTATGTTCACAACTTATCATCAACTGCCATACACACTATATTGGGCATAGCTCTCGTACACACACACATTGAAAGTCCTGGTGTCTTTTTTTAATAAATTTGTTTAAATTTGCAAAGAATATTTGAACACTCTTTTCATAAATTAGTTTATTAATTGCATTTATTTACATTGGTTTAGTAATATTAACATTCAGAATCTTAATGACAACTCATTTTGTATTTTAGCAAGCTTTACTCAGGTTTTTGATATTTGTTCTATGGTGTCCTGCAGAGTCTACAAGCAGCGGAGAACTAAAGAGAGACTTTTGGAGTGGTTTAAGTACCTTTTGTTTGCTTTTTGTACCTCGCTAGTGTGTTTTCGGCCTAAATGCCAATTTTTCAGCGTTTATTGTGATTTGTAAGCTTGTACTTATCTGACTGCCTGCTATTTTTAAAGTAACTGTTGTAGGCTACACACTAAAGTGCGTTAGCCTTTCTGTGCGTTTAAAGAAAGTCGTACCGGTATCACTATATTTTCTGTAGTTTTCTGCCTTCTAAAAAGAAAAAAACAAAACAAAAAACAAATGTCTTGCTTTTTCCACCTTCCTAAACTAGTGTAGTCCAGTTTTCAGGCTAGTGCTGAATTCAGGGCTGTGTTACAGGTTTCCAAGTTGCCCATACCTTACTTGGATAGCGGGAAGTTTCACTGTTCACCTGTGAGAGAGGAGAGCTTTAAGCAGCCTATCTATCCCTGGAGGAGTGGTTACAGCACAGAAATTTGTAGTCTATTGGCCATTTTCGGCTAATTCCTATGTCTTTCATTTCCCTGCCATAAAAACCATGTTTGCACGGTTTTGTGCACCGTGCAGCATGGGTTAGCTAGGGTCAAACTATTCCCGGCTCCACGAAGTCTACTCTTCAATTTTTCCCTTGGAACTAGTCAAACTTTCAACTTAAGCATTCAAACCATTCCTTTTACAGTCCAGCACTTGCTCAAATCCCTTAGTAAGCACTAATAAACACTAGCACTACACCCCCCTATACTATACAGAAGTACAAGGCTCTCTATTCGTCCCTACCGGACAATCGGTAAAACTGTTCACTTTATCTGTTTAGGCATGTCCAAAGGGCAGTTTCAGGTGTACTCTCCAGTCCAGCTAGTGAATCTGGGCATCTTGAGGCAATGTTACAATTGCCTCATGTACACAGATAACCCTCATCTCCTTCCAACAAACACAAATGTATGTGAGAGATGCAACTATACAGCCAAACTGGAGGCCAAGCTCTCTCAACCCAAGACTGGAACAGTCAGTCATGAGGAGAAGGGAAACACTTGCACCACACTACCAGTCTCACATAGACCAGTCATATCTGCACCAGAAAAAAACACACATAAATACACAAAAACATACTCAGAGGCTCTAAATAAAAATCTGCCAAAGCAGCAGAGACCTCCAAAGCAGACATCCAAGCAACCTCAACCCCCCAACAACAACAATCGCGTATCACATACTTCACAAAGTCAGTGTGCCACGCAATCACAGTCCTTGAGGCCAAATAACACACCCAATACACTAGTAATAGGTGACTCTGTTGTCAGGCATACTGACGTCCCACTCACTAGACTGAACAAGGAGAAGGTTACTGAAAGCTGCTTGTCAGGTGCCAGGATCCACCACATAACACAAGCACTCAGGTCACTCCAGAACAGGTACAAATATGACTCTGTCATTGTCCATGTTGGTGTGAACGACCTGAGAAGTACCTCCCTAGATTACATGAAAAGAGACATAGAGGAGCTCTCTGATCATGTAGCCCAGCTGGTATGACCCTGACCCTGAGTAGCATCTTGCCCTCACCAAGAATGATGCCACAGTATAAAGATAAAATGATCAATTTTAACAATTGGCTAAGCTTTTGGTGTTGTTCAAAGGGGATCCAATGTTTGTCAGCCTGGGATGACATGCTCGACAAGCCACGCTGCTTTGCCAGAGACGGCTTTCACCTATCGCCCTTAGGCTTTTGAATACTGGCCAAGGCTCTTGCCACCCCCATAGTGCCTTTTTTAGGCAAGGCTCAAAAGACAAACCCACCTCCGTAAACAACACAAGAAACCAAAAACTGAGGGTAAATGCTACTCAATGCCAGAAGTCTAAACCTCAAAATGCACGCACTCGAGGCACTCCTCAGTATGGAAAGAATCAATATCTTTGCAGTAACAGAAACCTGGTTCAAGGCTTCAGAGAGCACCCCAGCACTACCAGGCTATAACTCATACCATACCTTTCGGCCACAGAACCCGGACCAAAATATAAAAGGCGGGGGTGTATCCATTTTCATCAAGGATACCCACACCTCCAGGTTAGTGGCACAGCAAGAGGCCTCGGAGACTATCTATGTGCAACTAACAGTGGGAAAAGCTGCTTTTCAGATTGTAGCTTGCTACAGATCACCTGCCTTGTCTCAGGACCCCCACTCAGCATTGCTGAGAACACTGGAAAATAAGAAGGTCCTACCTAACACCATGATATTGGGTGAGTTCAACTACCCAAACATTGACTGGGTAAAGTACTCAAGTACCAACTCCTTTGCCCAACGCTTCCGAGAGTTTATAAACTCAAATGCCCTGGAACAACTGGTCACCACTCCCACAAGAGGTGACAACATATTGGACCTGATCATCACCAACATGTGGGACAAATGTTCCACACCAGAGGTAAACCCGGCGCTGGTAAGATCAGACCATAAACTAATCACACTGGACATCCACATCTCGACCCTACTCGCAGTCAAGGAAACCACTGTGAAAAACTTTTCAAAAGCAAACTTCACACTTCTCAAAACTGATGTGGAAAGTTTCAATGCCCCCTTGCTAAAGGATAATGCTGCCCAAACCACAGAATCCTTTACAAATGCATTCTATGAGCACCTACAGGAATGCATGGATTGAGCCATCCCAAGTAAAACCAAGACTCACTCCTCCAAAAAGAGGAAACCAGTCTGGTGGACCTCGGCCATAAACAAGCTATACAACAGAAGGAGGAAACTATTACATGATAGAGCAAAATCCCAAAAAGGGAAGGCATCCCTGATCAGTATCAGCAAGAAACTACAATCCCTCATAAAATCCTCCAAGGCCAGCTTCGAAAGAAAAATTGCCAAAGACTCTAAAGATAATCACAAAGCCTTCTTTAGCTATGTCAAGAATCTAGGTGGCAACTCTCAGATCTGCTCTGAGCTAGTGCAAAATGGTAAAAAATACACTGAACCAACTGACATTGCCAACATCCTGGCTGACAGGTTCAGTGCAAACTTTACCCCCCCACCCCCAAAAGGGCCCGTGTCCATCCCAGAAGAATGTAGAGCCCCAGACATCACAGACACACAGGTGAAAACAGCCCTTTCCAAAGCCAAAAACATAGCATGAGTGGGACCGGATGGTATCCCAGGCTGCGTCTTAAACAAGCTCCAACATGAACTAACCCCTCACCTAAATTCACTGTTCAAACTCAGCCTTACCACAGGTTATGCACCCAAAGAATGGCCTACAGCAAAAGTTATCCCACTCCACAAAGGTGGTGCCCCAATGGATTCTGAGAACTATCGCCCTATAAGCCTGACTAGCCTGGTCTTCAAAGCTATGGAGCGCATTATCATGGAACTCATTAACAGAGACATTGGGAACCTCCAGACACTAGACCCTACCCAATTCAGCTTTGTTAAAGGCAGATCTTGCCTCCTAAACCTAGTTGACTTCTTTGAAACAGTTACCAAGGCCATAGATGAGGGAAAGGTAGTCCACACAGCCTACCTGGACCTCGCAAAGGCCTTCAACACCATTCCCCACTCGGGCATTATAGATAAGCTTACCAGCTTGAACATTAACCCCTATGTCATGAGATGGGTTGCCAACTGGCTCATGGATGGAACTCACATAGTCAGAGTTGCGGGTGCCATGTCCGACTCTAAACTGGTTACAAGTGGCATCCCACAGGGCTCAGTCTTGGGATCCCTCCTGTTCGGTATATACTTCTCTGAGGTACAGACAAACACAGGAGGACTATGGCTGACCAAGTTCGCAGATGATTGCAAACTGGGGGCCATAATTGACTCTCCGGCTGACACAGACATCCTCCAGAAGGGTCTCACAAAGACGAATATCTGGTGTCAGAATCATGGCCTCAAGCTAAATGCCAAAAAGTGCATAGTCATCCCCTTTGGGAAAAGCAAAGTGCCCACAAACTACCGCATAGGTGGTAATCCAATAAGTACGGAAGATGTAATTAGGGATCTGGGGACCCAAGTAGATAGCAACCTCTCCTTTGATAATCACATTGCCAAAGTGGTTAGAAAATCCTTCTATGTAGCCCACCCAATCACGAAAGGGTTCACATCTAGATCAAGAGAGGTTATTGTGCCCCTCTACTCATCGCTCTTCAGGCCCATAATAGAGTACAATGCCCCATTTGGGATGTACCTTACTCGACACCTGCAACAGCTGGAAAGACCACAGAAGTACCTCAACAAGAGGATCATGGGCCTCAAACAGATGCCCTATGCAGCTCGACTAAAGAAACTCCAGCTCTACTTGGTTGCTTACCGCCTACTCAGAGGTGATCTCTGCCTGACGTACAAGGCCATGTCTAACCCGGAACTAATGGATATGATCCACCTCAAGAAAACCAAATCTCTTAGAACCACACGCTCTAGGGATTTTAAACCTCAGCACAACAATAAATAGGACTTGCTGGAGGGATAGATTCCTGTCCCAGAGACTTCCTTCGCTCTGGAATAGAATCCCAGTCTGTGTTAGGCAAAGCCCCTCACTGACTTTCTTCAAGAGAAATCTTGACAAGTGGAAGGGAAATCGTAAATTTACCCCTGTGATCACTTCGGTGGCCCTGCTAGACAGAGGCTCAGGAATCTAATTTAAAACACATTTTGGCTAGGCTTATAAATGCCCTTGGGCAGATAGCCTACTACCTACCTATGAAGAGTTGTCATTTTGCTAATCGGATAGATGGAGGGATGGATTTTGCCACGTAATCAGTAGTGCACTTCAGCTGTGCAGATACGACAGTTACTGCCTTTCATTGAGATTAGTCATGCTCATATTGCTCAGCACAAGGTTTTTCCCTCCAGCTGTATTATTTATTTTTTTTTTGTCTGTGTCATTATCAGAACTTCTAGTTTTCTTGGATAAGATTGTCTTGCTTGGTTAGTCTCAATTTAATTTTGTGTCGTTAGCTGCCTCTGAAAGCATATCCTACATTTAGATCAAATAAATTCTCAGATCCAGGAGGTGTGCTGAATATCTTGCTACAGGTTACTATAACAGTAATTCATGCTTTCTGCTGGAGTCAGAGTTGCCAGATTTCGAATGGCCGGGTAGGGACAAAAAAAAAGAAAAAAAAATGGTCTTTAAACACAGAGCTACAGTTTTGCATTATACACAAGTAGCTCTGTGTTTAATTATTGATTGGCCCGTTTGCCGGTATACAAGCCAATCAAAGAACTTGCAAAATGCTTTGTTTAATGCGGAACTGCCTGATGCTCCGCATTAAAGAAAAGCAGTTCCGTGTTTAGCGATTTTTGATTGGCCCGTATGCCAGTATACGGGCCAATAAAAAAAAAAAAAGCGATGGGCTGTTTCACCAGGATTTAAACCGGCAGTGTGGGACTCTGGATCGGGCTGCTGTTCCCAGGACAATCCCGCTCAAATAGGGATGCCTGGCAACCCTGGCTGGAATGCCAAGGTACACTCAGAGGAATGCCAACTATGATGTATGTGTGCTTCAGATGCTATAGAAGTAGCCTTTGTGACATTGGTTGTCTTCCATTAATAACTTTAATGTTTGAGCAGTGAAATGTGGTTCCTGCTTCATCTGGGATGTTCTTTTTATACCATACTTTATGGATAATGACAAAAAAAGGCAGCGACCACCACCAGACTCAAAATCCAATGTTTTTTATTCTAACACATAAAACAGTAAAAAACTATAAAAGTAACAAACTGTGATGATCGCTTTTGGGCATATGCCCTGGTGGCCTATGGGTTGCAAGTTCAGTGATCCATTTGGATACCATACTTTGTTTGGTCTTCTGTTCTCGATGTGTTCAGCGACTAAGGGTTTTTGAATTTTTAGAAGCCTTAATATGGAGGAACTGCACCATGGTATATTGGGATCCTGGTACTGCTAGGTAAGATTCTGGAAGTGGTAATAAGGGGCATGAAGATGAGGAACAGATGTTTTTCTTTCTCTCATGGCTTGATTTTTTTTTCATTTTTCCATTATGCCATCCTCCAGTTTCCCTTGGCCGATAGGAGAGACAGTGCATTGCTTGCTGTGCTGGGAACAGTGTGGGTCTCTCCTTCCATGCTGATGGGAGCCCATATCAGAATCTGCTCATCTTCTTCAGATCAGGAAATATTCCTGTGACTCAGAGCTGAGAGCCACAGAGAAAATAAATCCAACTACAGGAATATTTCCTGTTGTGCTGAACAAGAATAGATTCTGATAAAGGCACAGATTCCGATTTGAGCAAGTTTACTGCATGAAAATGTCTACCTTTGCTACTATTGGCACAGCTTTTCTTAGTGGCCTAGTTTGCAGGATGATGGAAGGAGTGGCAGATCATTACCTGGCATTCCTTGGAAGGTGGAGCAGAAGTGAACTAGTTGTTACAACAACATCCCCATTGGACTCTTATGTAAGCTGACAACAAATCTTATATTAACAAGAAGCAAGGAGAGTTCTGCATAGGAAGTGGCATGTGAAGGAATGTACATACATTTTACATTCAGGCCACTTTGTGTCAGAACCTCAGGTGGGGGGTGTATTTAAATGCAAATATTCTCAGTGCTAGAGAATGTCAGCATTCCTTCTGGTAAACCACTGAGTCTTGTACCTTCAGGGAGTGACAGGACTACATACAGGAGCTGTGGGTGGACAGTGTTTTATAGGTAGGTACTTCATTTTTCTAATTAACTTTTTTTGTAGTCTAGAGTAAAGTTATATGATTAAATGATCAATCATAAGGCTTCTATAGATAGATAAAAAGCTGCAGGTGTATCTAGATGCTCTTAAGATTTTAAGCATAGTTTTCAAATTTTAAACCCTCTCTACTTTCAAGCAGTCTACATTAAACTGTCTAGGACTGTATATATTGTAAACTTTGTATCTGATGCTGTCTGTATCATTATTGATCACAGATGGGTCTAGTGTAAGACCTCGGATCTGAGCCGGCAACTAAGAGAACAGCTGCTGAGCTCAAGCTCCTCTCCTTCCCAAGATCCTTTGCAAACCATAACTGCCAGATCTCGTTTTGCAGCGATTTCACTCGGACATGCTTCCTGCAGCTCACGTTTCCAGTTTAAGATAAGTACTGTTTTTCCTCTTTTTTCCCCCAAGGGTTTTTCTTTCTTATTTTGCCTATCTTCCTCTCACCCGTTTTCTTGTTGGGTTCCCCCCTCCCAGTAGCGTTAAAACTTTCTTTCTTGGTCATTTCCCTGGATTCCTCCCCCTTTTCTTCCCCGGGTCCTTTGGGTAGTTTTAATCCTTTTGCTTTTTACCTTTTCTATCCTTTTAACTTCGCTCCTTTTTTGTTATGAAGTGTGTGGGTGGTAGGTGTTTGGTGTGCCTATGTGATGTCTGAGAAGCCCGCTGGTTTTAAAAGGTGCTTCTCATGCAGTCAGAAAATGCCCCATTCCGACATGCACAAGGAGTGTGTTTATCGTCTGGACGAGTGACATCTGGAGGTTGAATGTGACATTTGTGCCAGATTCAACCCCAGGGCTTTCCTGGGACACAGAAACAAGTTTCTGCTTAAAGGGCTTGATAAAGGGGGTCCTTTGGTCTCTGTTTCCCATTCCAAGCCTTCTTCTGATCCCAAAAGGAAGTCTTCTCCCTCCAGGTATCTCTCACCAAAAAAACGAGGCTCTTGGATCGCAGTTCCCCGGATCAGAGTCTAGCCTCTTCTGCTTTGGATCTGGGCTCTTCTGCTCCGAGAGCCCCAGCTCCCTTTGTCAGTTTTGAGACTTCAGAGCCTAAGAGGTCCTCTGATCCAACTCAACCCTCCTGTCGGATCCGTACATGGTGCCATTCATTTCCTCAGATCCAAACAGTACTTTGGATCCAACAGTTTTTTCGGTTCTGATTGTTATTGAGAACTCTCCCTTCAGATCCAGGAGATCAGATCCGAGGAGTACAAGTAGGTCTCCGTCCTAAGACCCCAGGCCCTCGGCTAAGTCGGGGCATTCCTCCATCTCTTCCAGATCCACTAGGAGCTTGCTCCCCTCAGACATGGATAGGATGATGAGGAGCTTTCTCAAGGCTCAAATTGAGCTGGGCTTGTTGCCATCACCTGCTCAATTGCCTAGGGGATCTTGTCCACCCACAGGACTCCTCTGTCCTTGGCCATCCCATCCAGGTTTGGACTTTCAGGATCAGAGCATTCCCAGTGAGAAGCTGACTGCATTGGGCATATCTTACCTTTCCACACCATCAGGGTTCCTGGCTGGCTCAGTTCCATTGTCCTTAGAGCTGGCTGCTCCTCGGCCCTGTGAGGTTGGTGTGGGTTCTGGGGAAGTGGGGTCAGGCCCAGAGTTTTTGGACTGTTCTCTCCCTCTGGGGTCCCCCCCTCTGGACACCTTAGGCCAATATGATCTGGAGGCATCTGTGCTGCGTTGGGGTCCCCCCTTCCATCCCAGGCAGCTGCAACAGGTGGAGAAGGGGGGGTCTTTGTCCAGTCCATTGGCCTTCTGGGCAGTAGAGAGGACCATCTCCGGCTGGGCAACTGCCCCTCCTTTAGCTCTAGTTCTTTTCCAGCCCCTCTCGACATTGGGAGGTGAGACCTCATCATCCTTCAAGGGTCAGCCCTCCCATGTGCACTTTCAGACTGGCATTACCCCCTTCGGGATCCCTACCTCTTCAAAGTCCTCCCCAGAGCCCACAGTGAAGGAGCCTCCTCAGAAGAGGATGCACAAGAGGGAGGCTCTTGGATTCCCCTAGAGAGTTCCTCACTGAAGACACAGATTTTGCGGAAGGAGATGGGCCCCTCAGACTTCCATCCAAGGAGGTGTTCTTTGGGGATATCCTCAAAATCCTTAAGCAGAGAGGCGTTTTGTCTTCTTCGCCCAATCTTCAGAGGAATCCGTGTTTTTGAAGGCCTTTGGGACAGGCCTATCTTCTACCTGTTTGTCTCTCCCTGCCGATGAGCTTGTCCAGCTCATCT
Source organism: Protopterus annectens (assembly GCF_019279795.1). Classification (NCBI taxonomy): domain Eukaryota; kingdom Metazoa; phylum Chordata; order Ceratodontiformes; family Protopteridae; genus Protopterus; species Protopterus annectens. The sequence continues at coordinate 967,282,802 of NC_056735.1, forward strand.
CCAACAGGGCACGGAAGGAGCTGACTCAGTGGAACCAGTTCCCAAGAAGGCTGATAGGTTCCTAAGTCCCCCCAAGGACAAAGCTTTTTGGAGCAAGGGCATCCCTGTTGATGCTATTGTGGTGGCCACAGCTACTAAAAAGGAACTCGCTGAGCAGAGCTCCATGGTCCATCCCCTAAACAGGGAGTCTTAGGCAATTGACCATTTTGGGAAGCTTGTGTTTGCCTCGGTTAAGTTTGGACTGACAGCAACCAACTACATGGCACACTTTACCTAGCTGCAAAGGGACTTGGTATCGGAGCTCTCCATTTCCCTTTCTAAGTTGCTGCCTCATGAGAGTCTCAAATTGGTCTCTCTGAAGCTGTTCACTCCGACTTCCCTGGCTAACACCACTATGAGTTTGATCTCTAATGAGGTGGAGGTCACCTCTCGAGCGGCGGGGACGGGCATTGCTGTCAGGCATCATGCCTGGCTTTGCCTTTGCAGGTTTGCGGAAGCCTTCAAGGCATCATTCATTAATGACCCCTTCTACGAGTTAACTTTGTTTGGGCCTTCCATTAAATAAAACTTTAACCCATAGCGCAAAGTAAGGAAAGACTCTGTCCGAGGTCGGGATCAAGTTCTCTACACCCCAACAATCCTTTTCCAAAAATCAGAGGAGTAATAAGAAACTGTGGTTTCTTGGGTCTCAGTCTTCCTAACAGGATGCTCCTCAGGAATCCTCTTCCTCTGGCTGGGGAAGGGAGTTTGACAGCAAATGCCACTCCAGAGGCAGAGGGGTCTGCAGATCCAGGGCTTTTGGGAACCCTTGTGGGAGAAGCCCCCTCAGCACTGCCTGGCTGTCCAGTCCTGGAGGCAGTCGTGCATCAACTTTCTCTCCACCCACTAACCTGGACAAGCATTACCTCAGATCAGTGGGTGTTAAAACGTCATTTCCAGGGGTTACTTCATACCTGTTTTCAGCCCCCAAGAGTTCAAAAATCTCTCCTGGACGTTTCCACCCTGTCAGAGGAAAGTTGACCCTTCTCAAGATTCAAGATCTTCTTCAAAAAAGAGCCATCCAAGAGGTCCCAACAGGATGAGGGTCCAGAACTTACTCACACTTCTTTTTGGTGCCCAAGAAAACTGGGGACCTATGTCCCATTTTTAGACCTTGGCGAACAAAACATGGTCAGGAAGTTGACGTTCCAGATTGTCACTGTTCAGTCCATTCTGCTCTTCTGCACAAGGATGGCTAGATGTGCTTGGTGGATCTCAAGGATGCGTACTGTTGCATCAAAATTGACAGATGTTCCAGGAGATACCTGTGCTTTTTGGCTAGGGGCCACAGCCCCCTGGGTGTTTACCAAATGTATAGCACTGGTGAGAGCTCATCTCCGACTGCAAGGTTTCCAGGTCTTTCTGTACTTGGATGATTGGCTCCTCATGGCCCTCACAAGTCATCAACTCACATTGGCCATGGATTACACTGTCAGTCTCTTTCAGAATCTAGTCATTACAATCAACCTGCCCAAATCCCATCTTTCCCCATGTCAGAACCTGGAATTTATTGGGGTCCTTCTGGACATGGTGTCAGAGACTGCAGCACTTCCCCTATACAGAGTCCAGATTATTCAGGGCCAGGTCCGTCAGTTGCTGGATTTGGAGCTTCCCACATTCCACTTGATCTTGCAAGTGCTAGGTTCGATGGCAGTGGCAATACAGTTAGTGCCTCTCACCCAGTATCATATGAGAGTTCTGCAGTGGACCATGGCAGTGCAATGGTCAGCTCAGTTTCATCCCTTGTCCATGACCGTCAGGATTTCTCAGGTATGCAGATGTCACCTTGCTTGATGGCTCCAAGCTCAGGATCTCGTTATAGGCAGATCCTTCTGTCTTCCTCATCTCAAGGCCATGGTGACCACTGACGCCTCCTGTTGGGGTGGGTGGGCATTTTCGGAGAAGGACGATTCAAGGCGCATGGTCCCCTTTAGAGACCAAATTGCATATAAATGTCCTGGAGATGAGAACAGTCCTTCTAACATTGCAAGCCTTTCAGGTCTGTCTCCCTCTGAGGACCATTGCAATTCAAGCAGACAACATGGTGGTGGTCTGGTACATCAACAAGCAAGGGAGAACACAGTCTTATCCCCTGTGCAGAGAGGCCATGAGAGTCTGGGAATGAACAATATCTTCCAGGTGCTTTCTTCTTGCAATGCACATCCCTGACAGTTCCAACGTATTAGCCAACAAACTCAGCAGATCTATCCTGAGTCCTCACGAGTGGTCCCTTAAGCCGTCTGTGGCACGTTGGATGTTCGACTGCTGAGGTCTCCCATGCTGCAATCATTTTGCCTCTCCGGTCAACCTGTCCCTCAAGCCGTCTGTGGCACTTTGGATGTTCGACTGCTGAGGTCTCCCATGCTGCAATCATTTTGCCTCTCCGGTCAACCACAAATGCAGCAAGTACTTTGCCCTGATCCCCCACGGGGGGAGTCACCCAGGAATGCACAGGTTTGCGATTGGCCCCCGGGATTTCTATATGCTTTTCCACCAAATCCCCTCATCCCCAAGGTCTTACAGAAAGTCATTCTCCTGAAGACTCCTGTCATCCTCATTACCCCCTTGTCAGGCACGGTTTGCCCTCCTCTGGTCTCATCTAAAATATCCGCCCTGGATATTAGATCCCATTCTGGATCTCATTTCTTATCCATGGAGGCTTTGTCTTCCCAATCTCTGTCTCTTTGTCTGACTGCTTGGTTCCTCCATTTGCAGTGATCCTATCCCAGTCCAGGCTTCATTCTCTGTTTCAGAGCATTATCTTTGTTTCTCAAAAAATGTTGACCAAAAAGGTGTATTCCAGCAAATGGAAGAGATTCTCTGGGTGAAGCAATGCAATCTCTATACCTTTTCAGCCTCTATCCCCAACATTTTGTTGTTCTTGGCCTCTCTTTTTTCAGCAATGGACCAGTTTCTCTATGATTAAACTGCAATTGGTGGCTATTTCCAACTTCCATTTGAACAAAAGTCCCACCTTTTCTTCCAGGCTGTGTAAGGTCTTCCTCAAGGGGATCTTTCTTCTCAGACCTCCTATCAAGGATCCCTCTCCTCCATGGGATCTCACACTGTTGTTGCAGTCTTTGACACAGAAGGCCTTTGAGCCAGTGGCGACCTGTGTCTCAAAGTCCTATCTTGGAAAACGGCATTGTTGGTGGTTTTTACTTCGGCCAGGAGTGTCTCCAAGTTGCAGGCCCTCTGCATAAAACCTCCTTTTATGGTATTCCATAAGGATAGGGTGTCTCTCAGGACCAATTCTTCATTTTTTCCTAAGGTAGCCTCAGAGGCTAACCTTAACCAGTCTCTTCAGCTTCCTGTGTTCTTCCCCAATTTTTCTAATAAAGGGGAATATTAGTTGCATTGTCTGGATGTCCATAGACAGTTATGTTTTTACCTCAAGAGAACTGAACATTTTCGGAAGTCTGATCACCCTTTGTTGTCTTCTCTCAGACCAGGAAAGGTCAAACAGTTTCCAAGGTATCAATTTCTCATTGGATCGCCAGCCATATCTCTTACATTTATGAAAGCAGACACCTGGAGATTTCCACACCAGTTAAAGCCCACTCTACTAGGTCAGTAGCCACATCTTCTGCCTTCTTGGCAAAACTTTCTTTTGATGAGATTTGCACCACTTCGACTTGGCCTAACCCCCATACCTTTGTTACACATTATAAGTTGGATTTGGTATCTAGGGGCAGGGCTTCCTTTGGTTCCTCTGTTCTCCGGAATGTCCTTCACTGAGGCCTCCCAGGTTTCATAGAAGTTGGGGACTCTGATCCATCTGTGATCAATAATGACATGGTTAGCATCAGATAAAGAGTTATGTAGTTACCATGACTTGGAATCTGTGCTATCCAGTGTCATTATTCATTATGTTCCCACCCTCCTTCTGGAGATTTGGGAGTTATGGAGGGATGTATCGCTTGGCAGTTTTTCATCTTTGTAGGTAATTTTCACTGCAGTTTTTCTTTCTATCCAGCAGACTCGATCTGAGGGTTGTGGGTAGTGAGGGATCTTGGGAAAGGGAGAAGCTTGAGCAGGAGTTGTCCTCTTAGTTGCTGGTTCAGACTGAGGTCAGATCCTAGACCCATCTGTGATGAATAATGACACTGGACAGCACAGATTCCAAGTTATGATAAGTACATAACTCTTTTTAATTTACTTTCTCTGGCCTGTTAAGCTTGTAGTATTGTACTGCTGAAAAATGCTTTTCTTGCATATCTATTGTAATGAATTAATCATCGAGCAATAAGAGTCAGGCAAAGTGATGTTTGTATCTTTCTAGCAGGTTAGATGTTACATCAACAGTACATCGCTTGGAAGACCCAGAAACATTACAACTTCAGCATCAAAAGGAAGTCACTAAACTAGAGAAGACAAATGGTGAGGTAAGCTGGTCATGGGCTGCATGATTTAACTGACCCTTCCACCGTCTTATTAAAGGGTCATAGCAATGTAACACATGACAATGCAAAAATTGGTTTACTGGATTCCTTATGTCATACACAGTAGAAAACAGGTAATTTTCCCAGTTCTGTTAAATGAAGAATTGTTTGTATATCTGCTATGCACTGAGGTATCTACCATCTTTTTCCTCTACTGTTAGCATAAAGAAGCAATTCCAACTGCATATGTACCCTTTTGTGAGCTCACACCTTTTATTAATAATCATAGGAGTAATCATATGTCATGATCTGCGGCTAAGTGGTGTGTCGTCTTTTGTCAGAACTAGCTCTGTTGGAGAGAAGAAAAATCAACGTCATGCACAAAGTGACAGACACAATTTAAAAATGGCATTTTTGCAGGGCCCCATCCCCCTGTTTCTTTTAATTACTACATCAGACATGGCACAGCATTGGGTGGTGGAAGCATGTGACATGTTGCTGTGTTTAGTGGGTAGTTTTTGATGAAACTGTACGATTCCCATTTCATTGAAACCCTACTTAGCAAAGTACAGAACTCTTGTGTGTCATACCTCACTAATTGTGTACACTTTTCCTGGAATGACTGTCTTCTTGTACCTTGCTCCTGCTAATTTTTAGCATATTCCTTTTTTCTTTTCTTTCCTCTTACCTTTGGTAAATAAGTTTGAGGTCATCAATTCGTTCCCATGTTTTATGCCATTTAGTATATTTCTTTTCTGTTTTCTTCTTTACTCTTAACCTTTGGAGAGTAAATTTGAGGGCATCAGTTTATTCCTAATGTGTTTCTTTTTCCATTTCCTTCATGTTTTGTGTAGTTTTTTTCTTGGTCTGACTTTTGTCGCGTTTCATGTGCCAGTGTAGAGATTTGTCCTTCACAACACAGTACATTACTTTAAGAAATATTAACAATGCATATGTTTTCAAAACGCTTTTTTTTCACGTTTGTTAAACTGATTCCTTTTTAGTATTGCATCATTGTAGCTCTCCCATCATCATTTGCATGATGTTTTGCTGTGACTTTTCAACCAGACTTACTGTTCATGATTTTTATTAGTATGGGTTTTTTTTACATGAATGCTCAGTAACCATGGAATTTGTTCTTTTGTACTGTTTCAGCTGTTGCACATCCAGCCTTATCTTATCCAGTATTTGACTTCTTTCATTTTCCTATCTTTTAATTTCTCCAAGACTTTTGAATTCTGATACCATGACGAGAGTGGACCCCATTCTTAAGTCAAAGTACGATTAAAGTTCATGAAATTACTGTTTCAATCTTTGATGTTAGCCAAAATTGTTTTTCATAGCACCTGCAATGTGCCCAGAATTGACTCCTTCTGCAATTCATGAGGAGTTACATGTATCGGTAGCATACCTAAATACAACTGTAAATTATTTTTTAAGAGGCCCCTTGCTCCTGCTACTGTTGGAACTGTCATGTTATCCTTCTTCCATATTGCCCTTTTTTCTTCCACCAAATCATGGTATTTTATGACTTTGTGTCTCTGTGTACATAAGACAATGCAATCACTGGGTATAGCAATTTCTATGATCAATGCTAATTTTGTCTTCTTTTCCTGGACTTCTGTATCTAGTTTTCTCACATCTATTTTTCAAACTGTTGGTAATGGGTAATCCCATGTAATAAACTTCATCATTTTGTATAATGTTTGTGGCTCATGTTTCCAGTGCTTCTTTAATAGTATAGTGTTTGCAGAATCCCCAATGCAGCAGTCTTGCCCCATTATTATACATTTCAGTGTACAGGCCTTCTGCCATTAGTGTATCCCACCCAACAACAAGATGTGTGACTGTTTCCAACTCTGTTTTACAAAACCTGTATTTGTCTGTTTCTCCGACATGTTCAATGGATTTTATAACCCAACCTGTACGTAGCCCACTATCCCGGGACACCAATATTAACCTTTTGTCTTTTGGTTTAAATTCACCTCTCCTTAACCATTCCTGTGTTAAATCCTGATTGACATGAGGTTGTTTCAGGAGTTTTCTGTACTTGCAACTATATTTATGCATTTTCCACATTTCTTGCCTTCTCATCTGATCCTTCACTTATTTTCTTTCTTTGCCTGATTTTTATCTACTTCTGGTTAGATTTTCATCAGTACTGACATGCTTCTGCTAAACTAAACAGGGAACTCATCTTAGACTTGTTCTCTTCATGTTTTAAAACTTTCTCTGGATCTTGAGGTCAGCAAATATGTATGCAGTCCTGCAATTGCAGATCAATGTATGTAATCAATTTTGAGGGGCTTCATAGCTCCTTCAGAATAAGGAATATATAATCTTGGTATACACTGATTTTTATAAGTCATTTGATAAGCATGAAACATTTTTCTTGTTTTCATGTCCAACTAATCCAATGTCTTTTGGGGCCAGTCAGCCTTCCCAAAACTGTAAGTTAGAACAGGAAGAGCAGATTGATTTATAGTTTGGACTTTCTTCCTAGATGTCAGAGCTGTTTTCAGTATTAATTGTAGTCTTCTAAAATATTCCTTACTTAGTTATATTTGCATTTGTTCATGTTTTATTGTTGATCCTCGATCACACTTCCTCAAGTTCTTTTATATCACCATTCTGTCTGCGACTGATATTTTCTTGGTGCTGCAGTTTTCCTGCTTTAAAGTTGCTTTTGCACATTTATCAAGACCAAATGATATTTTTATATCATCTGAGAAAGTTTTAACTAATTGCAGTTGTGCCTTCAGTTATTCATCTGATGAACTATACCATTTTAAATCATCCACAAAGAGAAGCAAAGTCTTTATACTTTATTGTTTTCAGGGAGCCAAATTTTAGCCATGATCTGATCTGTTAAATAGAGAGATTAATGGATTATACAAGAGAAAAGAGCAGCAGTGACAGAGTCACCATGAAATATCCCCGTTTGTGTTTTTATCCCTGGGATAATAATTTGTCTTTTATCATGACTTATCTGTAAAGTGGTTTACCACTGTTTTGTGGCCAGTGTAATGTAATTGATCAATATAAGGTGAGTCTTATACATTTGTAAGCACTCTTTTTATCCATGAATGTGAAATGCTATCAAATACATTTTTGTAGTCTGTCTGTGCCGTAATTAGTTTCTTCCCCTTTTTACAATTCCCCATTATGATTTTATTAACAACAAATGATCCTTTGTTCCACATGACTTTTTTTTGTTACCCTTTTGTTATATTGCTATGATTCAGTTTTCGTCTGAATGACAATAAACTTCGTCAGCATCAGTTCCATTATATAGTTTACACATTGCTGGATGGAAAATCATTGGTCTATAGTTTTTAGGATATTGTGCAGGTTCACTCTTAAGGAAGGAATATCATTTTTCCTGTTGTTAATCAGGTTGGTGCCTGTTTGAGGTTTGCTTATAAATAGTTATTAATTATGGCTAAATCTTCACATAAAGATGTTAATATTTTTAGCCGGAAGTTAGGTACTGCATCTGGGCCTGGAGTTTTCCAGTTAGGAAGTTTTCTTAATTTTGTTTCAATTTCTCTGGCTGTTAACCTCTTCTACCCATTCAACATCTTTATGTTCCACAGGATCTCCACAGATATTTCTCCAAAATGTGTATATTTCTTCTTTTTTTGGTAGTGTTTCTCTTCTTTTTGCCTTGTTTCCCAATTCTTTATAAATCTTTTTTGGATCATCAGTAAATTGCTCATTTTATACAATTTTTTTTTATATTTATCGACATATCTTCTAAGTTTTCCTGCTTGTGGTGATACCTTTAGTCTATTATTTGCAATAGTGTATAATAGATACATGTTTATTCTGATACTACACATTGCTTTTATTACGATAACCTTTCTGAGTATTTTTGCTGATCTGTTTCCTCTTCTGTACTCTTCTAATAGCATTACGTCTTGTCTTAATTGCTTTATAGTTTTCTCTATTCGATACTCTTCCCTTCCTTTCACTTACTACCCTAGGTTTTTTAGTAAGATTTTTATCTGTTATTAATTTAGCTGCAGAGTAATACGTCCCATTTACTTCTGTTTTATTGCATGAATTTCTATGAACAGTCTTGATTAATATGTTCATTTGTTTTATCAAACTCCTAACATTTTGGGTCTTATTGAGTTTCTGTTGTCTATTTCTTTCATTGTTCTTAATATGTCTATCCATGTCTTTTAAATCAAGCAAATTTTCTTTTAGAGATCATTTCATTCTAAACTAAGGGCACATTCTTTGTTCTCCATTTCCTGCTGGCTTTCTACAAAAGTTCCAGAAAATCTTGCTGTGCCATTGTCTGTTCAACTTCACCCTTTGTCATCTGTTGTTCTTTCATATGGAAACTCAACATTGACTGTGTCAGAGTTGCCGCAGTTTCCTGATGTTCTTCGTGTTTCACTGTTGCAGTCATTACATTTGGGTAATCTGCTGGCAGGTTGCCCTCAGTCAGCCTAAATAACAAAGTCTTGGGTCCTGCCTCGGTTGCTGTCTCCTCTTCCATGACATCAGGGGTATAAAACATGCAGCCGATGCCATTTTATTCAGTCTTTCTTGCCACGTGGTGCCCGAAGCAGAAGCAGTTCGCAAGTGCCGGTCGGCCGACTCCTGAAATGTTCACATTCGAGTTTCAGAACCGAAGTCTTCAAACTAAAGCTAAGTACCCCATTGGGGAAACTTTTTCTTGCTCCTTACCGATGTCAGTAAAAGTTAATAATTACATTACTTGTGGGAAGCAAATACCTCATAAGGATTTCCATTTATACTGTATTCCTTGTCTAGGCCCAGATCATAACGTGCCTTGCTGTCGGTTTTGTGCTAAATTTAACCAACGCACTATTAAGCATCGGTATAGTTTTGCTTCTAAATATTTTGGATCAAGATTTAATTATCCTGAAATGTCATCTGTTAGTATTCTGACTACTGGAGTTCGCAAAAAATGCAAAGAAAAAGACAGAGACAGACCGTTGAGGTCCAAAACCGATGACGAACCTTCTCCTAAGCCAGTCGCCGGTTCGCCGGTACTGAGTGAGGCGCTTTCACAGCCCCTGATACCCGCTACTTTTGAGTCGCAGGCCTCTACCGAGTCCCATGCGGAGTGCAGTATGCCACAAGATTCTCAGAGTATTGAACCCATGGATGTCTCTCCCATGGATGGGTCCAGAGCCACTGTGAAGGCACCGGCTTCTGAGGGTGTTTTCAGGCCTCAACAATTTTATATAAAACTGACACCAGCCTCAAAAACAAGGTCAAAAGCATCTTCTATGTCTACAAAACCGATGCATGGGCCACGTGCTCATGCCTCTATGCCTAAAAAAGAGATGATCAAAATGGCTGAGGACTTGATTACCTTGATCAGGGGTTCCCAACCTCCCCTGCTAAGAGGCCTAGGCAAAGCACTGATTATGAATCTTCAGATCAGGTTTCCATTTCTTCTGATCAGGAATTTTCCATTCCTCCCTATGAGGATTCTGATGCAGAGGAATCCATCCCATCTGCTTCTCCTCCTGAGGATAACTCTTTTGGTGAAACTTTGCATACTTTAAGTGAACATTTTCACTGGGAGAGTCAGGACTTCTCTGAATCAAAAAAGAGGCTTAGGGATTTCCTTCTTCCTCGGCATAGGCCTTTGGCTATACCGCCTGTATTACACATTGTTGATGATGTGTTTTCGGAATTAAGCATGGCTCCTGATTCCCTACCTCCGTCTCCTAGTAAGCCAGACAGATATTACAGGGTTCCTGACTCCCACAAATTTCTATTCAAAAATCCTGCTGCTGACTCTATTTCACAGGGTCCCAAGGGTGTTAAGGCCTCTACAGCCAAAATTCCTACTCCCTCTGATTGAGATTCCAGGGCGCTGGATAGATGGGGAAAAAAAGTTTATACGTCCGCTACCTTGGCAATCAAAGTCTTAAACTGCCAATTTCATATGCTTAAATATCAACAGCATGTTATGGGCCTACTGAAACAGAAAATGATGTTGCTTTCTGATTGTGTGGAAAATAAATAATTACAGGAATTATTGCATTCAGCAGAACAGGTTGGAAAGCATACTTTGCAATGTGGCTTGATTCCTTGGAGGCCTGTTGCAGGGCCAGAGTTACTGGATCTGTGATTAGAAGGCATGCCTGGCTCATGGAGCAAAATCTGCCTGATCATGTTAAAGCTAAATTGTTGGATGCTCCCTTGCAGCATGATACTCTGTTTGGTAATAAGGCAGAAGAGGTTTTAAAGAAAATGGAAGACAAAGCTAAATTTATGCAAATTGTAAAAGATTTCTTGCAAGTGCAGCCACCCGGGTTCAGTAGGCACTGACTTACTAAAAATTGGTCCTTTCCTGTGTCCAACAGAGCCACTGAAGGCAAATCCAGGCGCTCAAAAGGCTCCAGATACCAATCACAGGGTTCTTACCGGTCAAAGCAATGGGGTGCCTCCACCTCCAAATCTGGTGGAAACAAAGGGCAACCCTACAGTAAGCAGTCTCAATGACTTTCCTCTACCATCACCAAGCACTTATCTTTTGGCAGCCCCTTTGGGGGGGAAAACTAGCACTTCATGCTCAAAATTGGCAGTTAATTACCCAGGACAAGTGGGTGTTGAACATAGTATCCCAGGGGTACAGATTTCACTTCCATACTTTGCCAATTCCAAATGGATGGCCAGATCTGCCGCAAAATCAGGGGACAGACGCTCAGAAACAAGTTATGTCCCTCATCGATATGAGGGCTATTCAACCAGTACTAGAAAAGGAAAAAGGACAAGGTTTTTATTCAAGACTCTTCCTGGTACCCAGAAAAGACGATTCTTGGCGTCCAATACTGGATTTATTGATTTTGAACACATTCCTGGACATTCCAAAATTCAAAATGCTGACTTTACAACAGCTACTGCCTATGCTGGGCAGAAATGCTTGGTTAGTGACTCTAGACTTAAAAGAGGCTTAACTGCATATCCCAATAAGGGAATCCGGCAGAAGATACCTCCGCTTCAAGGCAGATGTTTTGCATTGCCAATTGTCTGCACTGCCCTTTGGCCTATCTATTGCGCTCAGGGTCTTTACAAAGTGCCTGGCACCAGTAATTGCATTCTGCAGACAAAGAGGTATACAAATTTATCCTTATCTGGATGACTGTCTCATTCAAGCAGAGGACAAGGACACTCTTTTTCAACGTCTGGCGTTTGTAAAGAGGCTTTTGACATGCCTGGAGTTCACTATAAATGAAAAGAAATCCCAACTGGTACCCTCTCAAATAATTACATTCCTGGGTGCAAGCTTGAATACAACTGCCCAGATGGCTTACCTTACACCAGACAAACAAAGACAACTGACAATATACTTCAAAGAAATGGCAACAAAAACCCTGTTATCTGCAAGACAAATTCTGCAGGCTTTGGAGTTCATGGCATCCTACATTCTACTAATTCCATATGCAAGACTTGCATATGAGGAAACTTCAATGGTACCTAAAATGTTTATGGAGCCAACATTGTCACAGTCTGGAAACAATGATACCTCTCATTCCCTGCCTACAACAGGAGTTTCTTTGGTGGGCGGAGACATGTCAATAAAACAAGGGACTGTCGTTCACTCTACCCCCTGACACCCAAACCCTAACTACAGACGCATCAGACTATGCTTGGGGGGCCCACCTGGCAGGGAGATGCATTCAGGGCAAGTGGAGCCCAAAACAAATGCATCTGCATATCAACCAGAAAGAGATACTAGCTGTTCAGAATGCTCTGACAGCCTTCAAGGACTTACTTAATCCAGGACAACTACTGATAAAGATGAACAACAAAACGGTTATGTGGTACATAAACAAGCATGGGGGTACACATTCCTACCTCCTTTGCAGACTAGCCATGACATTGTGGAACATGGCTTTGACTTACCAAATACATCTTCAAGCTCAATTCCTGCCAGGAAAACAAAATACTCTGGCAGAAGACCTAAGCAGAAATCTTATGGACCCACAAGAATGGAAACTGGATCCACAAATCTTCAGCATGTTAGCACAGAAATGGGGGAGCCCAGACACAGATATATTTGCCTGTTCCAAAAATTATCAGCTGGACAAATTCTGCAAAAGAATTCATCACAAAAAAGCATGGAAAGTGGACGCCCTATCCTTCAGTTGGAAAAACCTATCGGTCTATGCCTTTCCCCCTCTGCCTCCTCTCTCCAAGGTCTTACTAAAAGTCAGACAGGAAAAACCAAAAATGATCCTACTTGCTCTGGATTGACCTCGACAACACTGGTACCCACATCTAAGGAATATGTCTCAACTCCCCCCTTGGTACTTGCCTCAAATACCTCATTTACTGTCTCAGCAGAACAATCAAGTTCTGCACACTCAGCTCCAAACTCTGAACCTTGCAGCATGGCTGATCATTTAATTATTCAAACAACACCTCTGAGTAAATCTGTGATGGATGTCATTTTGGAAGTCAGAAGGCCTAGAATTAGAAAATCTTATGCTGATAAATGGAAGAGATTCTGTGCTTGGAACTAAGCACAAGGAACAGACACAGCAAAGCCCAATATTCCTCCAATTTTACAGTATTTGACTGAGATGCTCTTCAATAAAAATCCATGCCTCTGCCATCTCGGCTCATTACAACACAGAGCCTCCCATCTTTTCTCATCCTCTGCTTAAACAGTATCTTAGAGGGGCCAAAAATTTAAGGCCTCCCAGGAGAGCACCAACTCCTGCATGGGACCTCAATTTTGGGCTGGAAAAACTCACCCTGCCTCCTTCTGAACTAGCAGCTACTGCAGATATAAAGTTTTTATCTTGGAAAACTGCTTTCCTTTTGGCAATCACTTCAGCAAGAAGGGTTTCAGAACTACAGGCTCTCATGGCAGTGGAGCCTTTTATTATATTTTACCCGGACAGGGTGTCCCTCAGGACCAATCCTTCTTTTATGCCTAAGGTGGTATCCAGTGTGGCTCTTAACCAGACCATTCATCTGCCAACATTTTACCCAAATCCGCAGAACAAGGGGGAGCGGGTTCTGCATTCATTGGATGTACACAAACAACTAAGATTCTACTTAAGCAGGACCAAATCTCTAAGAAAATCTGAGCAACTACTGGTAGCATTTGCTGCAGTGTCAGAGGGGAAGGCTATATCAAAGCAGACTTTTTCTAAGTGGATAAGCCACTGCATTGCTTTCTGCTATTTGCACAATGTGGTAAACCTGTGCCCAAGGGGATCAGATCACATTCCACCAGGGCTGCCTCTACTTCAGCAGCTTTTCTCAGAGGAGATCCAACCAAAGATATTCTAGAAGCTGCTACTTGGAGCTCTGTTCATACCTTCACAAAGCATTATCATTTACCTCTCTTTTCCAAATCCAGGGCAGGCTTTGCCACTGCAGTCCTGCAGGGCCTTATAGCCGCTCCTAATGCTGTTTAGTTCCATCCTCCCATCCATAGCTTTGTTTTTCTACCCAAATGTAATGACTGCAACAGTGAATCACGAAGAACATAGTACAGTTGTGTACACTTACCATAAATGTAGATGTTCGAGTGTATTCACTGTTGCAGTCCGGGTTACCCACCCACCATCCCCCTTTCTATACCTTTCCTTTCGTTCACTATACTCAAAAGCCTTTGTGGTGTATTTGCTTTAAGTTGAAGGTAAAGTTTGTTTCTAAAAGTGCATCTAAATATTGCTGTTAATATATATATATATATATATATATATATATATATATATATATATATATTGTTTTTGCTCCCCATTTGGGGGACACCTGACATCTGAGGCAAGAAAACCTGAATAAAATGGCATTGAATGCATGTTTTATACCCCTGACGTCATGGAAGAGGAGACAGCAATTGATGCAGGACCCAAGACTTTGTTATTCAGGCTGACTGAGGGCATCCTGCCAGCAGATTACCCAAATGTAATGACTGCAACAGTCAATACACTCGAACATCTACATTTATGGTAAGTGTACACAGTTGTACTTTCCTTCCCTTGCCGCACAACTCTAACTGATCTTTTGTACTGGTTTCCTGCTGAAGGCTGCAAAGTACCTTCATATGGCAACTGATCAGATGCTTCCCACTCCACTGGTTTCTACTTAAGTAGGGGGGATTCATTATTCTCTCATGCTCTGATGTTATCAGAGTTAGATTTTCTGCACTAAATCCTTCACTTCACTGGTAATCCATAACTTCAGTTTCTATTTCTTTTATTTCTCCATTACTAACGCTCTTTTATACCTTTCCTTTTGTTTTCTTATTTTTTTGCATTGTAAAGTTTTACATATCTGGATGTCTTTGCCTGTATTTCTCTTCAGATATCTTTGATGTTGCTTTTTTGTATTTATTAGTTTTGCTTTCTCTTTTGCATAAATATTGCACCATATTAAAACTATTTTTATATTTAAAAATATATTTCTATTTAATATATTTATTAATAACCTTCACAGCTCCAGTCACCATGGTAGTTTAGTTCAGTATGCAGATGACTCAGCATTAATATGTGCAGCCTCAGCAATAAATAAGCTGCAAGACATTACTCAGAAATATTTGCAGCACACCTGGCCTCTTGTGTTTTTTACGGTTACTCAGAAATCTTTCTCCTCTGTAGAAACCTGGTTCAGAGAACCAAACCTTCCTACTCAACCTCAAGAAAACTATGTTGATGCTTTTTACCTCATAAAGTCAGCATATAATACTGTAATTGAAGATGTAACTCACATTAAACTTCTAGGCATTATAATAGATGACAGTCTCAAATATGACCAGCATATACTGCACACCATTAAATATACACACTACAAACTCAGCTGCCTTTATAGGATCAATGGATTTCTTACAAATAATGCAAGAAAAACTCTAGCCACCACCTTCTTATTGCCAAATCTCTTATATGTCGCTCCTATCCTAAGAAACTTAAACAATACCCAAAGAAAGAAAGAAACTAGTCTCCTGCTACAGTAAAATAGCTAAATTTGCCACCAAAACTTGCCTCCTGCTACAAGAAAAAAGCTAAATTTGCCACCAATCTCCCTCATAGGGCCCACCATTGTCATAGCTTAAAGCAGTTAAACTGGCTTGAAGTATACAACTACCTAACATATTCACAACTAACTACAGTACACAAACTCATTCATCATCCAGAAAAATGTCCTGCAGTACAAAACATATTACTGCCCTACTGTACATCAAGGGACCTCCATTCTAGTAACAAATTCTTACTACTTAAAAATAAGTCAAATAATGTTGCAGCAGACGTGCTTTACTCCAAATACATAGCTAAACTCTGGAGTAGTAGCCCCACACTAATAAAACTCTGACTCATTTAGTTTTAAACCACTGCTTAAACAATATCTTAACCAATCCTGGTCCTGCACATGCTCAGCAACAGGTTAAGACTTTGTGCTTACCGTATGCTACTCTCCAAATACTCTCCTTAAATAGAATACTCTCAGCTTTTCACTGAGCTGACAAAACAATTTTTATCCATAAATTCTGCCTGTACAATCCACTAAGTTGCATGTGGGCTTTGTCGTTAGTAACTTCTACCTCTGTAAAATCTTAGAATGTATAAATGTAACTATTGTATGTGTATTAATGTAAATAGAAATGTAGCTGCTATGTGTTTAATTGGAACTTGGCATATTGTAATGTAAGCAAGTGGAGCTTTTCTCCACAGGCCTCTGCTGAAAATGAATATTTCTCAGTCAGACTTTCCTGGTAAATAAAGACAAGTAAGTAAATATATGTTTTTTTCCCCATGTCCATATTTCTTCTTCAGGTATTTCCTGCTCCTCATGAGTCTCCTTACTTGGGGGACACATTGTTCCATCATGCTGTGACAGAACCTGTGTTAGACTCTCTACTCCATATCCTTCACTTCACAGGTGTTCTATAATATCAGCTTCTACTTTTTAACTTCTACTTTATTTATCTTATGTTCTGCATTCCCCCTTTGTGATCTTATTTTTTGTATTGTGGAATTTTCCATATATGGGTGCCTTTGCCTATATTTTTCTTTGAATATCTTTGTAGCTGCTTTTTTGTATTAATTAATTTGTTTTTTTTCCTTTGTATAATTATTGTACCATATCAGATCTCTGTTTCTTTCCCATGTCCATATTTTTTTTATACCTTTCAAAAATCTCTAGATTTTATTCTTTACGTTTTTAAATATCCTCAGTTCTTCTTTTTCCAAACTGCCCAAAGTTTCTTGGTCTGTATAATGTTTTTCCATTTTTGGTGTGGTTCTCATAAAATTTGTGTTTTTCTGGCAAATCTCTGAAGATAAACATTACTAAATAATAATAAATAATGAAAGCAGTTGGAGTTTTAGACGTCATATCCTTCAGAAAATACATAACAATATAAAACCTGTTAATCTGTCAATTTACTAAGTTTGTAAGAGCAGTATTTAAAAAGTATCCCTGTTTTTGGGCCTTTGCTCCCCCCCCCCATTATTTTTGGCTTTGCCCAGATTTCTTACTGTGAGAGGTTGAGAGGTATGCTGCAAAGAACTGGAAAAAAATGGAAGCAGTAATGCTCCCGATCCCTTATCTTATTTCTTAAGTTGGTTTAGCTGGTAGTACACCTGTTACTTTTATTTAATTTAGTTTTATGCTAATTTCTGTGTTTTATTTGCTTTTTAGTATGTCTTTGTATTCATTTTGTGTTTTGCTTTTATGTATTCTATTTTCATATATACCTCTTATGTCAAACCATACCTTTTAGATTCTTTCTACAGTGTGTGTGTGTGTGTGTGTGTGTGTGTGTGTGTGTGTGTGTGTGTGTGTGTGTGTGTGTAATCTGACCACTAGATTAGAGTAGCTGCTTTCGGTTACTGTGGTGATTGAGTTATTCACTGCCTGTCTCTTCCTAGAGTGCTTCATTTTTTTTTATTTGTGGACTTTCTTCATATGTTTGCCTTAATGGATTTCTTTTACTATTCCTGATCAGGAAATCTACTTTAATTTGAGTTTGTGGTGCTTTTAGTATTATAAAGTGCTATTTCCAGAGGTTTCACAGAGTATCAAGGCACTCAACTCTCTGACTCACCTTTGGTTCCCGGGACCTCTTCTAGTTGTTGCAGACAATATCACAGTGATGTGGCACATGAACAGTAAAGGGGGCTGTGTTATTACCCTCAATTCAGACTAGCCACGTTGAATTGGGATATAGGTTTATGGCACAGTCTCACTTTACAGGCATCCTACTTTCTGTCAGAGCAAAATTGTGAGGCAGACATACTGAGCATGACAAAGGCAGACCCTCATAAGTGGAAATTAGATCAGACAATCTTCCAAAGATTGATTCATCTATGAGGAGTTCAAGTAGACCTTTTTGCCTCCTCTGTGATCAATCTGTTGGCAAAATTCTGCTCCCTGAATCCATGCAAGAAGACCTGGAAGACAGATGTTTTTCTTTTCCTTGGACATGAGTGTTCCTGTATGCCTTTACAGCTTTTCCACTGATATCTAGTGTACTTGTGAATATTCTGAAGAAATGCTCCAAGTTCATTGTCTGGCTCCCTTCTGGCCCAGGCGACAGTGGATGTTCTTTTTGTATCACAGTTGAAGTCCTGACAGTTGAGATTTCCTGCTGTGAAAGCTGTTGGCTGGCCCGACTACCAGAGAAACTTATTTCACCTTCCAGGCTGGCATACTCCTTAACTGACGTCCATACGCTCAGGTGTAAAGGGAAGCCAGCCTGCGTCATCACTCCAGTCGTTTTCTTGACGCCGGAGCCCAAAGCATACTTCAGTCAGTCGCACCAGAGAGATACTGTCGTCCGAAAGATAATTACCCTGTTGTGGAATTCCTTTCTTTCTTCTTTGACTCATGTCAGATAAAGTTAATAATTGTCTCTGCTATGGTAAACAAATTCCACACAGAGAGTTCCATACGCTTTGTGTAACTTGCTTAGGCCCAGACCACGACGTCTCTAACTGTCAAAATGGTCACCTTGAGATCGATTTACCTAAACGCAAAAAAGATAAGAAACAAAACCCTAAGTCCACGGATGACATTCAGTTGCCTACTAGACTTGTGATTGTTGAGGAAGGTAAGATGCTTTCTCAGCACCATTTGACTTTTTATTCAGCGACCCAGGCCTCTGTCAAGACCCATTTGGGGTTGGATATGCCTTTGGTCCCTTTGACTTCTACAGCTCATATCTTCAGCTCATTGGTTGGGTCCGAGACTGCTCAGCAGGTCACAGCTTCTGACAAGCGACTGCTAACTAGAGACTTTTCACAGCCTAGGTCCATTTCAGTGCATCCTCAATCTAGAGAGTCAGGTGCCAGGGTGTCAGATGCTCCCAGGCCTAAGGCAAAACCCACACCAAAGAAAGGCATTGTGGCAGAGCCTTTGCTTAGGCCTACAGGCTCCCATTTTCAGGGACCCCATCAGGATTTAATCATATTGGCTGAAATTAACATTGTAAGGTCCAGACAGACTTCAGGGGATATTACCCCAGTGAAAAGAAAAAGACAACCCCTGAATACTCCCTGATAAACTACATTCAGATGAAGAGTCTGATTTGGAGGACTCTGCATCTGAAGAAGGCCTGGCTTGCACCTTGTATGAGGAATCCGATTCAGAGGAAAATCTCCCCTCTGATTCAGAGGAAAATCTCCCCTCTGGCTCCCCACCTGAAGAACTCACATTTGGAGAGACACTTCATGCTATGAGACAACATTTTCTGTGGGAAGCACAAGAATACCCACAGGCCAAAATGAGCTAACCCACCTATTCTGGAAGCAGTGGAAAATGTTTTTTAGGATATTTCCTTAAATGCTGACTCACTCTCTCTTGCACCCAGAAAACCTGACCAGGTGTACAGGGTCCAGGGCTCTCATAAATATCTGTTCAAAAACAAACTGCTGACCCTGAAGTGGTCACCCCAGGCTCTAAGGGGTCTAGAGCTGGTACCTCTAGGAACCCTTTACCTACTGATAAAGAAGGTAGGGCTCCTTATAGATTTGGAAAGAGAGTCTACACTTCGGCTACCCTTACTGTGAGGGCCCTCAGCTGTCAATTCCATATAATCAAATGCCAGGAAACCATTCTTGACCAACTAAAACAAAAGCTCTCAGGTTTAGAGGATAAAAACCTTTCTAAAGAGCGTTTAGATCTGTGCCACTCCAGTTTCCAAGTAGCTAAACACTCTCTACACTGCAGGTATGATGCCATGGAAGCCTCCTGTAGAGTAGCTGTCACTGGCACAGTGATCAGGAGACACGCTTGGCTTTAGAGAACAACCATTCCTTGACCATGCAAAAGCTGATCTCCTGGATGCACCCTTAGACAAAGAATGCCTGTTGGGGCTAAAGCTGAAGCAGTCCTCAGAAAGATGGAGGACAAAACAAAAGCCATGCAAATGGTAAAGATTTTCTGCAAGTGCCCCCCCCCCTCCCCCCCGATTCAGCATGCATTTTCCAGCCAAACTTGGGTCCTTTCCCACCCAATCTAGAAACAAACACAAAAAGCCTCAGAGGGACAGAACTCCCAGGCATAGACCACAACACCAAAGATCTAGGCAGTGAACCTCTGAGCCTCACAGGTAAGGGAGTTCTAGGACACCGGCTCTTGCCAGAGAGCAATTATGATTCTGTGCTACCCTCCCCCCTCCCCAGCGTCACCCAAAAGCTAGGAGGAAGGTTGTCCCTTTTCTATCAACACTTGATATGTATTACTTCAGATCAGTGGGTTCTAAATATTATTGCCTGTACTTACAAGCAAACGTTCAAAGAGCCCTGGATGTACCCCAAATTAAAAAAAACTCAGGCTCAAGAACAAATTCAAATGTTGTGTTCCCTGGGAGCAGTGGAACCAGTTCCACAAGATTAAAAATGGAAAGGATTTTACTCAAGACTCTTCCTAGAACGCAGAAAAGAATGGGCTTGGTGTCCCATTCTGGACCTGTCCAATTTAAATCTTTTTCTCAGGGTACCAAAATTCAGAATGTTGACCCTGCAGGAATTACTATTCATGTTTGCCCCTCAGGCATTCATAATTTTAATAGACCTAAAAGATGCTCATCTGCACATCCCCATATCAAAGTCACACAGAAGCTTTCTTCGCTTCAGAGCAAGCTCCAGTCACTTATCAGTTTTCAGCTCTGCCCTTTGGATTGTCTGCTGCACCAAGGGTTTTCACAAAGTGCTAAGCTTCTCCTATTGCTTTCTGGAGGACCAGAGAGGTCCAGATTTACCCATACCTGGACAATTGCCTAATATAGACCACAGACCTGTCTCAGATTCTCGAAGACCTGATATTCTTATAGAACCTGCTAACCTCCTTGAGGTTCACTCTGAACCTGTAGAAGCCCATCGCTGTGCCATCCAAACAGATAGTTTTCTTAGAGGCACTCCTGGACTCTTCTCTCCAAAAGGCCTTCCTCCCCCCAGACAAAGTCACCTTCTTAACCAGCTACTTCCAGAACTTACAGCACAGACAGTGCGTAACAGCCACAGAATTCCTCAGAGCTCTGGGCTACATCACATCTTGTATTTTCATGGTGCCACCAACCAGGCTACACACGAACAAGCTGCAGTGGTGTCTAAATAATGTGTGGTCCCAGAGCACTCAGTCTCCAGATGCCCAAATACACGTGATACCTTGCCTTAAGCAAGAGCTCACGTGGTGGGTACAGGCTTGCACCCAAAATCAGGGATTGCCCTTAAAATCTCTGCTCGGGTGCAAACCCTCACCACAGATTCCTCAGACATCACATGGGTGCCCATAACCAACTTCTCCAAACTCATAGGTTGTGGGATACTCAGACCAAGAGGAAGCACATAAATTGGAAAGAGCTCATGGCAGTTCTAAAAGGCTTACTGGCCTTCAAAGTGAAATGGATACCAGGGGTTCTGGTAGTAAAAACAGACAACACCACAGTCATGTGGTACATAAACAGACAAAGAGAGACACACTCCCACACCCTGTACTATCTAGCCATGCAAGTCTGGGAGACAGTACACTCCCCTGGGACTTCACCTCCTAGCACAGTACTTGTCAGGGGAACAAAACACCCTTGCAGATCACCTTAGCAGGAACTTGACAGACACCCACAAGTAGCACTTACACTGAGATATCTTTCTCTGCCTAGCTGAAAAATGGGGAACCCCACAGGTGGACCACTTTGCCAGCAAGGACAATGCTCAACAAGAGAAATTCTGTACCAGGACAAGACAGTTATCGGCATGGAGAACAGATGCTTCTTCTTTCCATGGTACTCACCTGTTCCTTTATGCACCCCCCTTCCTCTTCTGCCTTGAGTCCTTCTAAGGATAAGAGATCAGGGCCCAAGATTTATCCTGATAGCTCCAAACTGGCCCTGGCAACTCTGGTTTCCACTCCTCCTCCAGCTCACCAATCAGAAACCTTAGCAGTTACTGCAGAAGCTAGACCTCCTCATGCAATACAAAGGGAGGATGGTTCACCACAATCTGCAGACTCTAAACCTTTTAGCTTGGATTATCCCACAGCATCCAACTGCTACACCAGCTTACGTCAACAGGTGCAAAGCATTCTGAAGGAATCCAGAAGGCCTAGTACTAGGAAATTTTACTCAGCCAAATGGAAAAGATTATCTACTTGGTGCCAGAGGCACCACCTTGAGCCAAGCTTAGCTAACATTTCAGCCATCCCTCGAGTACCCGGCCAGTCTAGTAGATAAAGGCCTTTCCTATTCCTCCATAAAAATACATGCCTCAGCCATATCTGCTCACATTCCTGTTCTCCCTTCAATCTACTCACACCCCCTCCTGAAAAAAATCACAGGGGTGTCATTCACATTAGGCCCCCCAGGAGGAAACCCATCCCTCCATGCGTCCTCAACTGTGTGCTAGAAAAATTGACTTTGCCTAATTTTGAGCCTGCAGTTAATGCTTCTTTAAAATTTCTCACTTGGATTACTGCTCTTCTTTTAGATATTACTTCAGCTAGAAAAGTCTTAGAGTTACAGGCCCTAATGGTGGTAGAGCCCTTCATTATCTTCCATAAGGGCAAGGTCTCCCTTAGGACTCGCCCTCCTTTATGCCTAAGATGGTAAGAAATGTGTCTTTGAATCAAGCCATCCATCTGCCTACCTTCTTTCCCAATCCTCAGAACAGGGGAGAAAGATTACTGCACTCCTTTGATGTGCACAAAATGTTATGCTTCTACCTTGACAGGACAAAATCCTTAAGAAAATCAGATCAACTGTTCATAATCGTTGCCCCTGGATCTGAAGGAAAAACAGCTTCTAAACCGAACATATTCAAGTGGATTTCACACAGCATTTCTTTCTGCTACAGCCATCATGGTAAGAAACCCCTTGATTTGATTAGACCTCACTCTGCCAGGGCCACAGCTACTTCTACAGCTTTCCCACCAAATGCATTCTGGAAGCAGCCACTTTGACGTCTGTGCATACCTTCACAAGACACTACCACCTGCTCTAAATCCAGAGCAGGTTTTGCCTCTGTAGTCCTGCAGGGGATCCTGTCATCTCATTGAAGTTTATCCACCCTCATCTAAGCTTTGCGAGTCTTCCCAGCTGTCAGGACTGCAACAGTGAAACACAAAGAACACAGTACAGCTGTGTACACTGTTATGTTGTACTGTTGCATTCTTCTTTATCTCCCTCCTTTCCCCCTTGGCATACCAGGTTGGCTTAGAATCTCTAAATATAATGTCCTTGGGCACTTTCCCAGGCTACCCTGGGTTAGGTAACCCCTTTCTTTATTTACCTATGCTCGAGTCTGGGCTTCTCCTACATGGGGACATGAAAATACCAAAGTGATGATGCAAGCTGGCTCCTTTTATACCGGAGTGTACTGATGTCGGTTAAGGTGTCTGCCAGACTGGGGGGAAAAATAAGTTTCTCTGGTAGTTGAGCCAGCCGAGGGCATTCATGACAAGAAATCCCAACTGTCAGGACTGCAACAGTGAATACAGTCGAACATCTACAGTTATGGTAAGTGTGCACAACTGTACTTTCTCCATTATTTTGGAATTGGCGAGGGGCAATTACCTCAAGCCGCCTTACAGACTGGATCTACTCACACAAGAACAGGGGGTGTTTGATACATCCTGACCCTAAACAACTTCAGTTTGACTGTCTGAATGTTAGGGTCTTATAACCTTTTGGCCCCTGCACACAGAGGATGGTAGCAGGTACTAATGGGGGTAAGAAAACCTGCTACTAGAAAATCATATATTAGGTAATAGAGAAGATTTTTTGGTTGATGCCAACAACATAACCAGTACCCATTCAGAGCTAGTGTTTCGCTGGCTTTACAATATTTGTGTATGTTACTTTCCTGTGGCCTTACTTAATCCTCTGTAAAGGTTCATTTCTTGTTTGTTTCAGCAAAATTGCCCATGGGTTCTGCTCTTTCAAGGCAGTTTCTTGTCAAAGTGTTTTTGAAAATGCATTGCATAGGAAACCTTAAGGAAAACTGGTGGTCCCTCCTTGGGATCCTAATTTTGTGTTAGAGAAGCCAGCAGTTGCTCCATTTGAACCAGCTCATCTGCCTGACTTGAGGATCTTAACATGGAAAACAGCATTTTCTTAGCAAGTAGAGTATCTGAGTTGGAAGGACTTGTAATGAATTGACCGTTTCTTATTTTCCACAGACGGGGTTTGTTTGAGAACTACTCCATCTTTTATGCCTAAAGTGGTATCCAAGTTTACTTTAAGCCAAATTATATATATATATGTGTGTGTTTTTCTCTGAACCTAGAATGAGGATGAAAGGATACTTCATACTTTGAAAGTCCATAGATAACTCGAGCACTATCTTTAGAGAACAAACTCCTTCAGAACTTCTGATCAGTTGTTTATTTCATGTGAAGGTAAGAAGGGACAACCTGTGTCAAGGCAGACTGTTTTCAAATGGTTGTCATATGCTATTACCTTTTTGTTAATGTCACCACAACAAAACTATTCCTGTTATAGTCAAGGCACACTACAAGGGCTTTGCTTTTATCTAAGGCTTTTTGGAAAGAGTTGGGCTCTAGAAATGTCTAGAAAATGCAACTTTGTCCTCTGTATTTACTTCTACAAAACATTACAAGCTGGAGTCCTTATCCAAGAGTATGCATGGCTTTGCTTGGGCTATTCTCCAGGTGTCCCTGGAACCTTCACCTTCCACCTCCCAGTTGTTCTAAGCTATGATCATTTTTTCCCATATACCTTAGGCTACTGCAGCATTGTTCAATATAATGTAGTTGTAGAAGTAAATTTACCATAAAAGTAGATATTCAGATGATCACTGCTATTACAGGAGCTGCTTCTTCCCTCCACCCCCCTTGTTTTATAGTGTGTTTTTTATGAAAAGTTGCAGACATTACATTTTTGTTGCTCTTAGCAATGTCCTGTCAGGGCTCTGTCTGTCTTGGCTGGTGTGAAAGCTGTTTAGGGTTTGGGTAAACAAATATGTCTTTTAGTTGGTTTTGATGAATGGAAAGTGGTCTGAAGCTTTGGAAGCTGTCAGGCTGTTAACATCCTTTGCAGGATATAACCCATATAGCTTAGGCTACTGCAGCAGTGAACATTTGAACATCTGCTGCTGGGTAAATTTACTTACATAACTGTATTTTTTTGACTCTTGTATGGAATTCCTGCAGATTTGCTCCCCACCCTTCTCAGCCATAGCAGGGCACAGCTTGTCCTCCTATCATCTCCTTCTTGCAGTTGTGGCCTTCTTAAAATATAATCTCCATTTAGTGGATGTTTGTTTTTGCTTTTATGTTCTATGCTCCATCTTTTGGGTCTTTCCTCGGGAGGGTATGCCCTTGTTGGTACTTCCATAGAAGAAACATCTGTGGCAGGGCATCATAACTGTGGAAACGTATATTCCACTACTGTCAACCTGCTGCCACCTGCTGTTCATTCTGTTCAGCCTTTGTGCCAGTTGTGCCAACATTTGTAGTCCACTTGTAGGAGAGATTATCCCTTGAATGTTGTCTAACACTCTGAAGACAAGGCACTTCCTCTTTGTGCCCAGAGGCGCAAAGGCAGAATGAGCAACACTACATCTTATGTAATGTGTTTTTGAAAGTCAGTGTTGCACAGCTATTGCAGTGCATCATATTTTCATTATGTTGTTTTTGACATCTTAACGTTTTGCTTTGCTAGTGACTGTAATTTGCTATTTTCATTTTTTTTATTATTATTTGTTTTCTGACATCTCTTTTCTTTCATCTGTCTCCTTTTATTTCTGTAAGCTTTTACAAGTGCTCTGCCCAGAAATCCTTAGCTGTCCCAGAGGTTGAGTTATTTTTGAATGATTCAGACTTGTGGCTTCTTGAGAAGTGTATCGGTTTAGTTTCCTTTGTCTCTTTTTTTGTTGAAATCAGTCCTTACTAAGGTGTGAAGTTCTTGTTAATTATTTGAGGCCAGGCACTATAATTATTCTATTCCTTCCTCCAAAGTTTCCTTGATGTCCATTTTTTTCCTTACTTCCAGTAAGTTCACAGTTTTAAAAGTGTAATAAGCATTAGTTGTCTATATCGCTGCCTTCCTTGGTAATGAGTTCCAACCCAGCATCCGTAGACCTGGTCATTTTTTTTCTTTTTAGTGCAGTGAGATGGGCCTGTATCAATTGCACTTGTTTCCGATAAATGCAGTTAGGCATATTTTTTCTTCCGTTTCTGGCTGTCCAAATACTGCTCTTATTTTGCCTGCTTTGACCGTCCAAGGTCTGGGCTTTCGTATCAGTGTTTTGCAGGTTACAGTGCTGCTCCACTACTTGTACCAATGTCCTTTAGATTATTTTTTGTGAGATCTCCTGAGCCATTACATTTACAGTAAATTGTTTCATTTATTCATAATAAAATAATACTCATTTACAGTAAGTTGTTTCATTTATTCATAATAAAATAATACTTTCATTTTGAGGAATTAATTTTGGTTACACTAATACTTTAATATCATATCTTGATGTTTTGTGTATTTAAATATGTATTGGCTTTTAATCTGACTAAGTAACTTGAACTGAAAAAGTGTTTACTGATAAAGGTCTTATTAAATAGGGTTGATTGTGTGTGTGTGTGTGTGTGTGTGTGTGTGTCAGTCACAGATAACCACTGGAATTCCAATGCATTTGTCATCAGAACAACTGTACTGAAACTTCTGCCAATTTTCCATTTTTTTAAGGAACAAATTCTAATATTGTATTGGGCGTTATATCAGTAAACATGATGCTGAGTATTCATTTTCTTTATTTTAGCTAGCTGTACAGATATATGAACTTGGGCAGAATCTTCAAATCAAACAGAAGGAACTAGAAGAGCTGCAGTCCAGGTAGTTCCAGTTTATTAGCTGTATATTTTGAAAATTTTAAAATAAAAGGTGATTGTGTGTGTGTGTGTGTGTGTGTGTGTGTGTGTGTGTGTGTGTGTGTGTGTGTGTGTGTGTGCGCGTGTGTGCGCGCGTGTGTACTTTATTTATAGTGAATTACCTGTGTGAAAATGAAAATAATATCTGTATTAAACCATGTTAACCAAAAAAAAGTTTGTCTGGAGTAAATAATATCTTAGAGTTTGTCATCCTTTTCTGGTCAGAAAACCCTAAGGCAAAGCCTTTAATATTTGTTTTTTTTTTTTATTTTTCACAGTTCTGTCTGTGTGTCTAACACACTATTTCTCTAACACAAGGTCTGAGTTTCCAGTACTTGGTCTGGTGCTATATGGGACCATACCTGTTTGTCTGTCTGTCCGTAGTACTTTCTGTACTGCTGTTCACCAGAGATCCTGTAACTCACTTCTTGGGAACCAACTTTGGATTACTGCTACTGTTCTGCTTCTGGTGACAGGTGGAGCAAAGCGACATTGACTTCTAGCTGTGGTGAGAACAACATAAATAATAGCTAGGAGTACCAATAGGCAATTCGGTTAGCTATCCCCAAAACTTAACTTTGAGTATCACCCTAAGTACATTATTAATAAACCTTTAAGGTGTCCTATAGCAGTCACTCTCTATCCCCAGAGTTCTGCACATTCCCCTGTCTACCCTCTGGTAACACGTCTCAGCAGTCAACTGTCACGCCATCTGTGGTCAGTCAGATTTCATTATTTTTTTTAACGCAGTGAAACAACTTCCCTTATGCTTACAGAATATTCACGGATGCCACCAATTGATGTTACAACCTTCAAGAGATGTAAATATTTAAAAACTTTGAGGCAAAGTTCTTGCATCAGCCCACTGTCAGTAAGCATCCCACCTCTACAACACCATATCAGTCACAGCATACTACTGGGCTCATAACCTATACTGAAGCTGTAATGAAAAAAATTGCCAAAACCTCCTAGAGCACTTAGTAAAATATTCCTGCTTCCAGCACACAAAGCAGCACTCACTACTTCTCTACTCACACATACTGCAAATCACAGAGCTCACCCATTTATATTTGTGTAGTTATTGAGACGACATTTCAATGCAATGAGAGCACTCCCTGGTATAGCTCCCATGATGCATTTAAACTATTGGGTAACTTTGAGGTAGTATCTTTATTTGTTAGAAACACCATTACCTTGAATCAAAGTATTCATGACTCTAACTTGGAATTCAAAAATGCCCTTAACAAATCCAACTATCATTTCATTGTTAGCTACAGATCTCCATCAATATCCCCTGTGTATCATAGAAATTACCTTAACACCATTGAGGCATTAAATATCAAACCACATACCTTCTTGCTAGGCAACTTCAGTTACCCAAACATTAACTGACACACACCTCTAAAAATAGTTATGCTCAATATTTCTTAGACTTTAACACTAATGTACTTGAACAGGTTGTAAAACTACACACTAGAGGCTCTATCATGCGTGATCTAGTCCTTACCATCCTAGCCCCTGCCAATACTCCATCCCACATCTCCACATCCCTGGTTAAATGTGACCAGAGATTGATTATCTTCTTTGAGAGCCGTAGTTGTACTACCCAATCAACACATGAGACCATCTTTAGGGACTTTCCAGGGCGAAATTCCCAACAATCCCTTGCAAATAGACCCAACTGAGAGGGCTGTCACATTACCTTCGACTTTTACCAGCACTTAAACAGCAGTGTAGAAAAGTAAGTACCAATCCACCCTAAATATAATGGTAACTTGAGGAATAAATCTCTCTGGTGGAATTGTATAACAAAGAAAATAATGAAGTTGCAAAAAAGTCCCATTCCCGTACCTCAAGATAACATTGAAACATGTCAGCAAGGAAATTTATTAGAAATTCTAAAGCAGAATATGAATTTATGGTTGCCACAAATACCAAGGAAAACTGCATATCTTGCTTCAGCTATGGAAGAAAACTAAGGAATAAATGTCTAACAATGCACTGAGCTCATTCATAATAACATCAGACAGTCTGATCCCAAAAATATAATCCGTGTATTAGCAGATAAATGTAACTTTATACCCATACAGTTGCTTACCCATAAAGAAAATTAAGGTGTTTTTTTATTCTCACTACTGCAGCAGTTTATGGATTGTATCCTGCCAAGGAATGAGCACCCAATCGGCTTCCCAAAACTCTAACCCCGTCCCATAAAGTCACTCTGGCTGCAGTTTTGGATGAAACTATAAAATTAGCCAGATTAAAAATATTTTGTACTTTCTTGCCTCCTCATGCAGCTTCATCGCTGAGGTGTCTTTTCAGCAGCAGTCTGCCAAGTCTTCCTGTCACACTGATAAGACCCCTTTTGAGGATACCTTACAAACATTTAAATTTTTTTTGTATAATATTTTTGATGATTTAAGTGCTTTTGGTCAAATTTGTGGTATGTCTTTTTAAGAATACTGGTTTTGTAGACATGTTGGTAGACATTCTTCTAAGCATTATTGCCTCTGTAAGAATTGCTTTCTAGACATAGACTACTTTAGTGCCCTATGGCTTTGTTTATGTTTATTACTGTTGATTTTAGTGTTTTTTGGACAGTTGGAAAGTATTTTTTTAAGGCAAAAGGTGTTCTTTTTGTGAATGTTGTGTTTACTTGGTGAATTACTGCAATTTACCTGGACTTTAATGGGCACAGAATTTCTTTAAACCATCTTTTTTTGACAGGGTAATTTTATGTGCTGTTTGTACTGTTTTGGGGAATTTAATATACATTTTTTGTGTGCTGTTTGTGATTACAGTTGACAATTTACCTATTGACCAACTCTTAGCGGCATAGCTTACTGACAACCGGACGTCTTCATCGGCATCAACATGGATACTTTACCCTGTACTGCTAGTTCTTCTCCTAATATACTTAAAAAGAAGAAAACAGTTAAAGCAGGTGCCTCCTCCTAAAACTTGTACCCCTTCTTCTAAGGAAGGGGAATTTTTTTTTTTCAGATGATCCAGATTTGGACAAAGGCAGGGTTATGTCACCTGTGGGTTCTTTAGCTCAAGACTTATTCTGTGGATAGTGAGCCTGAAGTTGAACAGATGGAGTATGTTTCCCCTAGCTGAGACCATTTCCAGACTGAGGGATATATTTCCTTGGGAACAGATGGCTGTCCCCCAGATGGGGAAATATTTTGACTTGAACAGAAAGCCCCTCGTACTGCACTCATTCTTCCTATTCTACCAGCATTGGAGGATGCATTTAAGCCTGGCTGTAACACTCCTGATTCTCTCTCTCTCCCATCAGTTCCTGAGAAAACGGATAAATTCTATAGAGCTTCTCAAACTAACAAATATCTTTGTTCTCCTCTTAGAGCAGATCTGATTGCAGTTATACCTTTGACTTCCTGCAGTAAGAAACCTCCTTTCCACCTCCAACCTGGTTTCTGGGGATAAAGAGGGTAAATGGTTAGATATACAGAGTATCCGACTTTTTTTATTCTTCTAACTTAGGCTTCAGAATCTTTAATTTCCAGGACTATGCATGAAAGTTTTAATGTCCCAATAGCTTAGAAATATTTTTGCTTCTCTGACCCCTGAAAGTTCGTCTTACATGAGTCAAATTGGGTCTAAGCTGTCTCATGTTTCAGAACATGCCTTAAAAGTACATATGATTATTGTGCTGATACTGTTTCCAGAGCTTCGGCTTCAGCTACTGTTTTAAGGAGATTTGTGTGGGTACATAACCAAAACTTTTCAGGTAAGTCAGAAATTGTGAGTTTCTCTCTAGATACAGAGGTTTTATTTGGGTCTACAGACACACACATCACCAAACAATAAGATGAGAGTTAAATTAATGCAGAAAGTTTCCAGGATGTTTCAGGTTTCCATATTCTTCCCTTCAAAATCCTTTACCCTGTTTAAAGGGCAAAACAAGCAAAGTGTACAGCAGGGTCTCAAGAAAAAATGGCAGGAGAAAATTAATCCCAACCCCAAAACAGAATTTTCCCATAAAAGGAAAAGGCAATGAGTTCCCTATGGAGGGGTGAATCCTGCTCGAGTCCTGTGAGAAACCTCCACATCCTGAGATTCTTCGGGACACAATTAACTCAGATTGATTCAAGGAAGTAATTATTTTCTAATTGTAATTTTTTAAGATTCATAAGCTTATAGTCCAGTTCACTCATCCTGTTACATAGAATGTCCTCTCCGTTACTAATCTCAGCATTATTGGAACCAATACTGGCTGTTAACCAGTCCTTTAAAACCGGGACATCACAAGAACAACAATATTGTCCAACAGGTAAAATAAATAGAGTGTAACAGGTGGAATGTATGTTCAAAGTTGTTGTAATATTATTAGTAGGCTGTGGAGGATTAGAATTCATCCTAATTACCTCTGTATCCGGTCTATTTCAACAAGTCCTTTGCTGCGAGAGATTATCCAATCGTTGGGACAACTGCTGAATGAGTAAAGTGAGGTTCCCCACCCCTTGCTGTAATCTGTTAATGTCCATATTGTTCCTTTCAGAAAATATAGGTAGCGAAGAGAAGCCATAGCGGAAACAAAACTTCACATACACTGTTCACAAACGACAAACTTAAAATCCACATGAACTGCTAGGCTGCCAACGAACAGCATTCACAACAAAAATCCGTAAACATAAAAGCAATAAATGAGAAACTTCAATTTATTATAAGCACTTTCATTTTATCACAAAATAAAACTTATTTAGATGTAGCAAAACCACTGAGAAACACACTTAAATAATAAAAACAAACCATGTGATTAATTAAGGAGTCATATTTATTTATTTTATTTATTTACATTTGTTTACCGGGAAAGTCTGACTGGACACAGGTCCATTTTCAGCGGAGGCCCGGGGAGTAAAGCTCCACAGTACAATAGAATGCAGCACATGAGAGAACGAAATATAGAATATACAATTGATTTTAATACATAATAGGTTAGAAGTTAACAGTTTTAGACAGTACAGTAGACAGTCATTGAGGTACATAATAAAAACATTGAGGTACTTAGTCAAAAACTTAAAAAAATAGTTTTTTTTTTTTTTTTTTAACCAGTATCTGGGTTTACAAGCTTTTTAGGGCAAATCTTTTTATAGTTATCTGAACATGTGACACACAATTAGATTGGTATGGATTAACCTGGTGTGTAACATGAGCATAGCCACCTAATTAAGTAGTGGGTTTTAAGGAGTTTTTTGAAATGATTGAAGGAGGTGGTAGAAGTTATATGGATTG
This sequence comes from Protopterus annectens, assembly GCF_019279795.1. Lineage (NCBI taxonomy): Eukaryota > Metazoa > Chordata > Ceratodontiformes > Protopteridae > Protopterus > Protopterus annectens. Next base: position 967,314,811 of record NC_056735.1, read on the forward strand.
GTAGTGTGTTCCAGATTTTGGCAATGGTGCTGGCAAAGAGTGATTTACCAGCATTGTTTTTTTGTTGAATGACCGTTATTAGGTTCTGGCTGTTAGATCGCAGGTTTCTAGTGGGAATGTGGGGCTGTATTAAATGCTGAAGTGCTGGGGTTAACTCAAGGAGGTAGTAGAGCTTGTGAGCTATAGAGAGTTGATTGAGCATGAGTATATGAGGCAACTCGAGCCAGTTAAGCTGTTTTATGACTATAAAACATTTTGAAAAATACTTAAGAAAAATTATTTATATTTCAAAACATTATCATAATATGTATTCTTCACAGCATATGTTTTCATCCCATTCTGTCCCTCATAAAAAGTTGTAACTAAAATATGGAGTATTGTTATAAGAAAAAGAGAGAATGGGCATTTTAGCCCCAGTTTAAACAGTGGTAACAGGAGTGATGCGGGTAGGAAGGATGTAATTAGAGAAACTGAAAGAAAAAATGTTGAGGCTGCTTATACTATGGCTCTTGTTACAACCTTCAATTTGGAGAGTGGCACCATTAGATGGATTCTTAAGAACTGGAGACTATTTCGTGAGGACAGTGGTGTATATGAAAAGTTAGGGGAAGCACCTATTATTGCACCTAAAAAGAGTTTTCATTTAAAGAACTTGTTGAATGATAGGATAACTTGCACCAATCCTGTGATTAGTAAATGTGGTAGATGTAAGTTATGCAATTACATATTGGTCTGGAGTAAAATAATAATTAATAGTAAAAAAAAAAATCTCTGTTAAGGGTAGATATAACTGTGATACGACCAGGGTAGTCTACAGTGCAATATGTCAAGTTTGTAATAATTTTTATGTGGGGAAAACAGAACATTGATTACATGATCAAATACATGAACATATATACTATAACAGAAGAGAAAAAAATGACTAATGTACTGTTTAGGCATATTAAAGAGCATTCAGGACACTATTTCAAATTTATAATTTTGGACAAGGTGGAAAGAAATCCACGGAGGGGGAGACCAGGGGCCACTTTGTTGGAGAAATGAGAAATAAATGCTAATGCGTGGCCAGGGCTTAATGACAATTTATCCATAGCTCTTGTTTTGAAATTGAGGGCTCTTACCAGATAGGTTGATGTTTAATGTATATTAGATTTTTATAACAATACTCCAATATTTTAGTTACAACTTTTTATATGGAATGGGATGAAAACATATGTTGCGAGGAATAAATGTGATGACAATGTTTTTAAATATGAATATTTTTCCTTAAGTATTTTTTGAAAAGTTTTATTTTTCTGTAAAGATTTAAAGATTCAAAGAAATGTTATTGCCATTTAGGACCACACAAGTGCAGCCTAAATGAAATTAGAAATGTCAGCTCACGAGAGAAATGCAGTGCAAATAACACAGATACAGAGGTATCAGAGGATAACATAAGAAATAAAATAACAAGTGTGACATGCAAGAGGTAGTTCACATTACATAATCACACTCAATACCCGTTATCCAGTGATAAATAATAAGTAAATACCCACCACCAAACCCATTCATTAAGATAGAGAACAAATAGAGTCTAGTGAACAGCAGCAATTTAGTTACCATATTGTACTTGTTAACCTTAGACATGACTCAGTGTAACCTTCATATTGCATAATAATAATACTGGCAATAATTGCTCAGAGCAGCAGGATTAAATGAAAAAAAAAAGAGGCTTCAATGCATCAGGTATTACGCTTGGTGTCCGAGTTAATAAATCTCACAGCTGTAGGATACAAACTGTTGCCGCATCTGGTAGTCCTACAGCGGAAGCTGCAGTACTTCCTTCCAGACATAAGTTGTGAGCCGGATGGGCCATTGATGGGATGTATATTTTTTTGTTTGTTTAATGTATGGTATTTGAAGTTTTTTTACATTATATGTATTTTTACAGTTTGGAAGCTGATTTGTCTGAAAACGCATTAGGGGAAGGAGGAGGTTCAGAATTTAATAATGGGAGTCGTATGATACCTTAATTAATTTAATCACATGGTTTGTTTTTATTATACAAGTGTGTTTCTCAGTGGTTTCACTATATCTGAAGAGGTATTATTTTGTGATAAAACAAAAGTGTTTATAATAAATTGAAGTTTCATATTTATTGCTTTTATTTTTACTGATTTTTGGTAGTAAATGCTGTTCCTTGTCAGTCTAGCAGTTCGTGTGGAATAAGTTACCAGTACAAGTCAAAGCAAGTATTATTTTGGATGTCTTTAAGGCTAGTTTTGATGACTGGATGGGTAGACACAGATTTATACTAGGCATATCATGTCAGGTCCTGCTCAATTTTGGACGTAAGCAGTATAAAGTGCTTTGACAGTGGTGGCAAGAATCTTTAAGTATGCCTACTTAAAGGTGTATATCGCTAGGTGTCTTAATGGACCCTGTGATCTCTTGCCTAGTATCATCCCTATGTTCTGACAGAGATGCCCAGATCTTTTCTTTCATTCTTTCATTTTCTCTCTGTCTCTCCCTCTCTCTCTCCCTCTCACTCTCACTCTCCCTCTCTCACTGTGCCCCTCTGTCTTACCCTCTCTTTTATAAAAAGGTCAGCATAGCCTCCTCTGCTTAGGGCACATGTGGATGTTGCTCCTTAGCTGCCATAAAAACTGCAGCTCCACACATCCCACAGCAGTTGCTAAGGTGCAGTGTAATGCCCCTCACTTCCTCAGCTCTGTGGGGATGAGCATCATTGGCCATCTAGATCCCATGTCAGATGGCTCACTGATTCTTGTCACAAGGGTAGCCTTTCTGTTGTGACAGTTTTTGGCAGTATGTCCCAGTTGAGAGCTGGTTTATAGTTAGGTACTAGGCTATTGGCCCAAGGGCCTACATATGCCTAGCCAACAAGGTTCCCTGGCTTACGCCACCTAAGAAAGTTATTTTCCTGTGCCACTGTCGAGCAGAGACACAGAAGTGATCCCCGGGGTGTATTTCCTATTTCCCATCCACTCATCAAGATTTTTCTTGAAGAGTGCTAATGAACTTTGCTTGACATAGATGGGTAGCCTGTTCCAGAGTATGGGAAGTCTCTGGGACAGGAATCTATCCCTCCAGCATGTCCTGTTTATTGTGGTGACAAGGTTTAGGTCCCTAGAGCATGTAGCTCGGAAGGATTGGGATTTCTTTAGGTGTAGCATGTCCAACAGCTCTTAGTTTGACATAGCTTTATATGTTAGGCAGATATCACCTCGGAGTAGGCGATATGCTACGGAGTAAAGCTGGAGTTTTCTGAGACGGTCAGTGTAGGCCATTTGTTTGAGGCCAGTAATCTTATTTGTGAGGTACTTCTGTGGCCTTTCCAGCTGCTGCAGATGTCTTGTGAGGTATATTCCAAAAGGAATGTTGTACTCTATAATGGGTCTAATGAGTGTCGAGTAGAGGGGAACAATGACCTCTTTTTTCCTGGATGAGAACCCTTTTATGATGAGGTGTGCCACATAGAAGGACTTGCTGACTACTGTGGCGATGTGACTATCAAAGGAGAGACTACTGTCCACCTGGGTCCCAAGGTCTCTTATCACACATTCGGTGTTAAGTAGATTGCTGCCTATGTGGTAGTTCATGGGTACAGAGTTTTTACCAAAGGGGATGACACTGCACTTTTTGGCATTGAGCTTGAGGCCATGGCTCTGACATCCGGCATCTGTCTCAGAGAGACCCTTCTGTAGGATGTCCACATCATTTGGGTACTTGACTATGGCTCCTAGTTTGCAGTCATCTGTGAACTTCGTTAATCAGAGGCCTTCTGTGTTAGCCTGTACTTCAGAGAAGTAGATACCAAACAGGAGAGGTACCAGGACTAAACCCTGTGGTACTCCACTTGTCACTGGTTTGAGGTCAGATTTGGAGTCTGCAACTTTTACACTGTGGGTTCTGTCAGTGAGCCAGTTGGCAGCCCATCTTGTGACATAGGGATTTATACCTAGTTTAGGGAGTTAAGCTATCATTCCAGAATGGGGGATGATGTCAAAAGCCTTGGCGAGGTCAAGATAGGCTGTGTGAACCACCTTACCCTCATCTACGGCTTTGGTGACTGCCTCAAAGAAGTCGATCAGGTTCAGGAGGCATGATCTGCCTTTTACAAACCCAAACTGGGTGGGATCCAGAGTTTGGAGGTTACCATTGTCTTTGTTTATGAGTTCCATGATGATACGTTCCATGGCCTTGCAGACCAGGCTCGTTAGGATAATAGGGTGATAGTTCCCGGGATCAGTGGTGGCTCCCCCTTGTGGACTGCAGCTCCACACATCCCACAGCAGTTGCTAAGGTGCAGTGTAATACCACTCGCTCCCTCAGCTCTGGTACAGCAATATGATCACCTGTGACTTGAACTTTCCTCCTGTGCACATTACTTCAGTTGGTAGCTCTAAGACACTTTGAGTTTCTGCTTGTGCTGGGATGAACATTGGCTTAATACTTTCCTTTCTAAGAGCGTCATGTTTCCATAGTGTTTTCAGTTTCCTGTAGTGATCTGTCTTGCTGAAGTTCAGTTTCTGCAACTGCCTGTTCAAGCTGATTCAATCTGTTGTTTAATGAATTTCGAATTTCTTTCTGTGTTTTCTTTAACAGAACAGCAAAACAGTTTGTTTCTTGTAGGCTGCACCCAGAAGCTAATCAAAGGAAGGACACTGAGCAAACTCAGATCTATAATATATAACATTAAATAGCCTATTTTTTTGCTTATTTTTTCAAGTTATTTATAGCACTTTGTGTACTGTATATTTTTCTAGCTAGTTTCACTGTGTGTGTGGTATTAATTGGAAATTGTCCACTTTTATTAAGCATCTGTTGGGTTGTTTGTTTCTGATAACTTGTTGCAGTTAAACACTTTCTCTAGAGGCTCCTTTAGTTGTTTAAATCTTTCATGTAAAGGCTCACTGCTGCTTTTCTGCTGTGAGAAACATTTCTGCAGTTTGTTTCTAAGTAGTGTGGATATTTGTAGCATTATCCATATTCAGGCTTGTATTTGGGCCTAGTGTTTGTGGAGGCTGTGTGTCTGAGCACATATTCAGGGACATCTTGGTTTAGCCAAAGCCATCAGACATTTCAGTGTGAGAGAATTGTTTAAGGTCATTGGCTGACTGAGGTCAACTGGACTACAGCTTAGATTAAGCACCTCATTGGTTCTTTTGAGCTTTTTGTTTCTTAAAAGTTGTCTCAGGTTTCAACTTTCTGTTACCTAAGAAGTTAAGTTGTGAGTGTTTCTGCCATTTCACACTGAGCTAATCGAAGGAAGGACACTGAGCAAACTCGGATCTATAATGTATAATATTAAGAATCCTGTTTTTTGGCTTATTTTTTCAAGTTATTTATAGCACTTTGTGTACTGTATATTTCTCTAGCTAGTTTCACTGTGTGAGGTATTAACTGGAAATTGTCCACTTTTATTAAGCATCTGTTGGGTTGTTTGTTTCTGATAACTTGTTGCAGTTAAACACTTTCTCTAGAGGCTCCTTTAGCTGTTTAAAACTTTAATTTAAAAGCTCACTGCTGCTTTTTTGCTGTGAGAAACATTTCTGCAGTTTGGTTCCCACATAGTTGGTGGCTTTGCAGTTGCCCACCCGTACTTTAAATTTGATCTGGGACCCTCCTCCCAGTCTAGTGTCATTACCTCATTCTACCCAATACAGGGGGAACATTTAAGAAGGCCAGTCAGCTTAGTTTCTGCTACTCCTTTCTCTCTTTCCACTAAAATTCTGGATACAGGCTAAGGCTCTAGCCACCCCTATAGTGCCTTTTTTAGGCAAGGTTCAAATGACAAATTCACCACCCTAACAGGTACAGGCAAGAAGAATCTGAGGGTATTGCTACTCAATGCTAGAAGTCTAAACCTCAAAATGCACTCAATCGAGGCACTCCTTAAAATGGAGAACATCGACATCTGTGCAGTGACAGAGACCTGGTTCAAGGCTCCAGAGAGTACCCCTGCATTACCAGGCTATAATTCATTCCATACCTTTCGGCCACCTAACCTGGACCGAAACACTAAAAGTGGAGGTGTGTCCATATTCATGAAGGATATCCACACCTCCAGGCTAGTTGCTCAGCATAATGTATCCGAGATTATCCAAGTGCAACTAACTCTGGCAAGACCGCAATCCAAATTGTAGCTTGCTACAGATCCCCCACCATGCCCCAGGATTCCCACTCCTCATTTCTTAATACACTGGAAAATATTAGGGTACAGCCTAACACCCTAATAATGGGTGATTTCAACTACCCTACCATTAACTGGGAAAACTACTCATGTACCAACTGTTGTGCTCAACGTTTTATGGAATTCATAAATTCCAATGCCATGGATCAACTTATTCACACCCCCACCAGGGGCAGCAATATCCTTGACCTGATTATTACCAACGTGGGCAACCGGTGCTCCACACCAGAGGTCAATTCCTCGTTGGCCAGATCCGACCACAAGCTAATCACCCTAGACATCCACATCCCTCCCTACCCCCCATTAGGGAAACCACAGTAAAAAATTTCTCCAAAGCCAACTTCACGCTTCTTAAGACAGAAGTGGCAAACTTCACGACACCCATGCTGACGGACAGTAGAGGTATGACTGCTGAATCCTACACAAATGCACTTTATAAGCACTTACACGAGTGCATGGATCGTGCAATCCCTAGAACCAAGATGCTATCCTCCAAAAAAAGTAAGCCAGTCTGGTGGACCCTGCCATAAACAAACTCCACAACAGAAGAAAGAAACTGTTGCAAAACAGAGTAAAATCCCATGATTGGAGAAACTCCCTGGTCAGCTTCAGTAAGAAGCTGAGATCCTTCATAAAATCCTCCAAAGCTAGTTATGAAAACAAAATCGCCACTGACTCTAAAGACAACCACAAGGCATTCTATAGTTATGTCAAGAATCTCAATGGCAACACTCAGATCTGCGCTGAGTTACAGCACAATTGCACTAAATATACAGAACCAACTGATATTGCTAACATCCCGGCAGATTGATTCAGCGCTAACTTTACCCCCCTGTCATCCCCTAAAGGGCCCATCTCTATACCAGGAGAATGCAAAGTTCCTGTAATCACGGCTGCACAGGTAAAAAAACACACTATCCAAAGCCAAGAACACAGCATCCATGGGACCTGATGACATCCCAGGTTGTGTTCTACATGAACTACAGAATGAACTGGCACCCCACCTAAGTTCCATGTTCAATCATAGCCTCATCTCAGGCTATGTGCCCACTGAATGGCGCACAGTGACAGTTATCCCACTCCACAAAGGGGGAGCCACCACAGACCCCGGAAACTACCGCCCCATTAGCCTAATGAGCCTGGTCTGCAAGGCTATGGAACGTATCATCATGGAACTTATAAACAATGACATTGGTAATCTCCAAACTCAGGACCCCACCCAGTTCAGGTTTGTAAAAGGCAGATCATGTCTTCTAAACCTAGACTTCTTTGAAGCAGTCACCAAAGCCGTAGACAAGGGTAAGGTGGTTCACACAGCCTATCTAGATCTCGCCAAGGCTTTCAACACCATCCCCCACTCTGGAATTATAGATAAATTCACTAAACTAGGTATAAATCCCTATGTCACAAGATGGGTTGCCAACTGGCTCACTGACAGAACCCACACTGTGAAAGTAGCAGACTCCAAATCCAACTTCAGACCAGTGACAAGTGGAGTACCGCAGAGTTCAGTCCTGGGTCCTCTCCTGTTTGGTATCTACTTCTCTGAAGTACAGGCCAACACAGAAGGTCTTTGGCTAATGAAGTTCGCAGATGACTGCAAACTAGGAGCCATAATCAAAACTCCAAAAGATGTGGACAATCCTACAAAAGGGCCTCACTGAGACAGATGCCTGGTGTCAAAGCCATGGCCTCAAGCTCAATGCCAAAAAGTGCATTGTCATCCCTTTTGGTAAAACCTCAGTACACATGAATTACCACATAAGCGTTAGTCTACTTTACACTGAAAGTGTGATAAGTGACCTTGGGACACAGGTGGACAGTAGTCTCTCCTTTGATAATCACATTGCCACAGTAGTCAGGAAATCCTTCTACGTGGCACACCTCATCACAAAAGGTTTCTCATCCAGGAAAAAAGAGGTCATGTCATTGTTCCCCTCTACTCGTCACTCATTAGACCCATTATAGAGTACAATGCCCCTTTTCGTATGTACCTCACAAGACATCTACAGCAACTGGAAAGGCCACAGAAGTACCTCACAAAGAGGATTACCAGCCTCAAACAGATGCCATATGCAGACCATCTCAAAAAACTGCAGCTTTACTCCATTGCATATCACCTACTCAGAGGTAATCTCTGCCTAACACACAAAGCTATGTCAAACCCAGAGCTTTTAGACATGCTCCATTTAAAGAAATCCAAATCCCTACGAGCTACATGGTCTAGGGACCTAAACCTATTCATCACAATAAACAGAACATGCTGGAGGGATAGATTCCTGTCCCAGAGACTTCCCATACTCTGGAACAAACTACCTATCTATGTCAAACAAAGCTCCTCATTAGCGCTCTTCAAGAAAAATCTTGATTTTTATTTTATTTTTATTTTATTTATTTAACATTTGTTGACCGGGAATGTCCGACTAGGTTCCACAGAGCCTGTTTTCAGCGGAGGCCCGGGGAGAAATGCTCCAGATGCATGTCTTTGGAATGTGGGAGGAAACCAGAGTACCCGGAGGAAACCCACGCGAACACAGGGAGAACATGCAAACTCCACACAGAAGGCACCCCAGCCGAGAATCGAACCGGAGAACCTCTTGCTGTGAGGTGACAATGTTAACCACTGCACCACTGTGCCACCCAGAGTGATGATTGGATGGGTGATAGGAAATTCACCCCGGGGATCACTTCTGTGGCTCTACTCGACAGTGGCACAGGAAAATAATTTTTTTGGGTGGTGAAAGCCAGGGTACCTTTGGCTAGGCTTAAATAGGCCTTAGGGCCAATAGCCTAGTACCTACCTATGAATCCTGCTCAATGCGGCCTTGATCTAATTATGTTTGGATGGATGCTTGTTCCTGTACCTTCTTGATCTTCTACCTCTAAATGGGCAAGAAGACCCTGAGTCTTCTGATGTTGATTCTGACTCTGATGTTGAATCTGTAGCCTACTGCTCTCATTTGCCCTCTCCTTTAGACTATGGGACGGAGAAAGAGGAACCTGTCAGTCCTCATTCTTCTGTGGAGATAGAGTCCTGCGTATGATGGAACATTTTAAGTGGGATTGCTCCCAGGTATCCGATGTCTAGAAAAGGTATTATGCATTACTACAAATGAACTCTCCTAAACCTTCTGCGGTCCCTTCTGTGCTGGCTGCTCTGTTGGATACCTTCTTTCCTGCTTCTCTAGCAGAAGACTCACAGCTTTCAGCCACTAAGAAGCCTGACAGGTTCTGTAAGGTGCGTGAGGCCTGCAAGTATTTGTACAAATGCCCTTCATCTGATGCAGTGGTGAGTTCTGTATTTACTGACCAGCCTTCTAGGCTGCTGCTCTCATCTAAGCTCCTTCCCTTGGACAAGCGCAGTTGAGCTATGGAGAGGATTTGTAAGAAAGTATACACTTTTACCTTAGCCTTTAGGGCTATAAATGACTAGACCCATATGACAAGAAACATTCTGTCTCTTCTTTCCCAGACTGGGAAAGATTGTCTCTGACATGCCTGACTATGAGGTTAATGCCTCAGCTCTTTCCCTACTAGGTTCCACTTCTCAAGTTGTCTGTCATTCTATAGAGTGCAGCTAGGATGCAGTAAATGCCATCTTTTAGGGCTGCTGTCTCTGGTTGTGTGATGGGGAGCTATTCCTGACTTTGCCTGCAAGACTTGCCAGATGATACTAAACCAAAACTCCTGTATGCTGCTCTGGATAACCAAAATTTGTTTGGCAGTGCTGTGGCGGAACTTTTTAAGACCTTGCAGGATCAGAGTAAGTTCATGAAAGATTTGAAACACATCTTTGTTTCTCCCATTCCCAGGTTTCAGTGGAATTATCTTAGTAGGACTTCTTTTTTGTATAGACTGCCTAGACGAGTCTTCCAAGGGTAAGGAGGCTTCTAGGTGTGTATGTTTTTAAGCCTACTCAAATGCCTATGCCTTAAAAGCAGTCCTTTCCTGACAAGTCTACAGCCTTCTGACTTTCTGTTCTTCTTTCCTCTTGGCTAGGTTCCTTTGTACCTCAAGCTTTCACTATCTGTCCCAGTTTGGGAAAAAATCACCACAAAACCCTTGGGTTATCTCCATTATCAAGCAGAGTTATTTTATGGCCTGGAAAACCTGTCCCTCCCTTTCCAGTATTCCACAACCTCCTGTAGATCAACAGCTTAATTTTGCCGGAGTATTGCAGGGTGCCATTCATCTAGCTCCACAGACCGGGTGGGGGGTCTAGGGTTTTATTCCAGAATATTTCTGGTCCCTAGAAAAGAGTTGTCTTAGAGACCTGTCCTGGAGCTTTCCTTTTCTGAACACTTTTTTCATAGTGCCATCCTTCCAAATGCTTTCTGTTCAGACTGTGTTTCCAATGTTGCCTCTCCAGGACTTTTTAGTTTCTCTAGATGTAAAGGATGCCTACCTTTGTATTTCTATCCACCCTCTGTTCAGGAAATGTTTGTATTTCTCTGTTTCTTTTTCTAGATTTCTGTCCTCTGCTTTGCCCTTTGGGCTTTCAGTGGCACCAGTAGCATTCACCAAATGCCTAGCTCCAGTGGTTACCTTTTGCAGGCTGTCTGGACAACCTTTAGCTTCAGGCCCCATCCCAAACCAAGCTAGTGTAGTATCTTCTTTTTACCCATTTTCTGTTGGGCAATCTGGGGTTCACAGTCAACCTTTAGAAGTCGATGTTGACTCCATCTCATGACCACATATTTCTAGGCTGCAGGATCCAAACTTTTCCCATGCTAGCCTCTCTTTCTGCTACTAAGGTGCTGTCTTTCATTTATTTTCTTTCAGTACTTCCCCTCTCCTTTCTTCTTGCCAAGGAGATTCTAAGGGCACTGGGGTTCATGGTTTCACCCATCTCCATGTTTCTCTGGGCCAAGCTTCATATCAGAAAGTTTCAGTGGTATCTCAGATCACTGTGGCTTCATCACTGCCGCTCCTAGGCTGTCTGATTCCTCTGCTCCCTTGTCTCAAATTGGAACATCACTGATGGGTTCAACAAGTAGCTCTCAATATAGGTGTTCCATTCTACCCTCCTTAGCCAACCCAGGAGCTGTTCAAGAATGCCTCGGAGCTGTGGTTGGGAGCCGCTTCAGACTTCCTGACAGTTCAGGGTCTTTGGTCCGCTCAGCAGAAGGAAGATCGCATCACCATCAAAGAAGTGAGGGCTCTTATTCTGCCTGTTCAAGCTCTCTTCTTGTTCTGGGTGTGACGTCCCTTGAAGGATTTTACAGACAACACCACGTCTTCTGGTACATCAACAAGTAAGGGGACATGCAAAGCAGCTCTTCAAGCCTGGGAAATAGCCATTAAGCTGGAGGTGACCATACAGGGAGTCTACATATCTTCAGAGTGCAGTCCTGTGGCAGATTTTCTCAGCAGGTCCAGTGCACAACCTCACAAATAGATGCTTGACAGAGATATGCTTCTAGACATAGTTCGTTAGTGTGGTGTTCCTCAAGTAGATCTCTTTGCTGCCCCTCTGAACAGGCAACTCCCTTGATTTTGTTACAGATTCCTAAGTCCTTTGGCTAGAAAAGTGGGTGCCATGACTTTCTCTTGAAAGGGAATGCTCCTTTTTTGCCTTTTCTCCCCTTTCTCTTCTCCCCAAAGTCCCAAGATCAAGGCAGACACTCCAAAAATCTTGTTGGTGACTCCCTTTTGGCCCAGACAGTGGGTTCTCTGTCTTATTCCATTTGATCAGGGGCAATAATTACAAGTTACCTTACTATATGAACCTTCTCACACAGGACAAAGGACATCTCTTCCACCTTCAACTTGTTCATTCTTTAACTGACACTTTGGGAGATAGGGTTTTGATTTTTTCTGACACCAGTTTCCTGAAGAAGTGCTTAGAGTCCTGCAGGAGGCCAGGAAACCCAATACCAGAAATTCATATACGTTCAAGTGGAAGAAATTTTCTGTCTGGTGTCTTCAGCACCACCAGGATCCCTTTTCACTGGGGGTCCCTTGGTTCTTTTCTAATTTTTTGAACTGCTACATGCTGAATTGACATATTCTTCAGTGAACGCTCATTTGTCAGCAATTTTTGCCTGTCTGTCACTGAAGCTTAGCAATTTCTAAAAGGCATCTTTCATATCAGACCCCCAAGAAAGTCTATTCCTCCTTCTTGGGATCCTAATTTTGTCCTTCAAAAGAGTCTACCACTGCTTTTTCTTTGCAACATTGCAGCTGGAAGGCTGTTTTATTGATTATTTTAACCTCCACAAGAAGTTACTGAACACCAATCCTTGATGACAGTCCCTCCTTTTTCATAGAGACAGGCTTTCTCTTCATACCATTCCTTCTTTTATGGCCAAAGTAGTTAATGAGCTGTCATTAATCTTTCTGTCCAGCTTCCTTCATTTTCCCTTCTCTGCAGTCTGCTAGTGAGAAGGTTCTTCATACTTTGGATTTCCATAGACAGCTCTGATATTATTTAGACAAAACAAATGCCTTCTGTAAATTTGATCAACATCTTGTTACTAGGACAAGTTTCTAAGCAAACCATCTGCTCTTGTATTTCCAAATACATTTCTTTTTGTTATACATTTCATGGCAAATAGTTGTCTGCCTCTATTTGGGCTCATTTTACTAGAACAATGGCTTTCTTAGGGACTTTCTTCAAGGTTTTGGACACCAGCTCCATCCTTGAAGCTACTACTTGGTTTTCTGTTCACACATTCACTAAGGATTACAAATTGGATGTTGTTTCCAGAGCCAAGGCCGGATTTGTCAAGGCTATCCTTCATGGGTTTGTGGAGGGCTCCTCCTTGCCTTCCTTCTCTCTGCCTTCACAGTAGCTTTTGTGCTCTCCAAGAGGTGATGAATACTACAGCAGAGATATGGAAGGACATAATACAGTTGTGTAAAATCTTACTATAATAGTAGATGTCCTTTTCATTGCTGACGTGTTCACTCCCTCCCTCTTAATCGCTTTTCTTTTCTTTCCTCTTCAGTTCTGGATTGAGATCATATGTACATCACCTTCATGCCCTATGCTTGCAGGGAGCATACATCTGTCGTATGATGCTCCTTGGTAATGGCTTTGGTATATTCGCTGGACATTGGCCTATACTTTGTAGAAGAACCCAGAGATGATGCATGCTGCAACAGTGAAAAGAAGGACATCTATTGTTTTGGTAAGATTTTACACAACTATACTTTATCACACAGTATTTTATATGCCTTGCTAACGGTCCCTTTTTTAACAGCTGCTTCTGTTCCAGATTCAACTAAAAACTCTACCAGAGCAGATCTTTCACTTAAAATTCTCCTATCCCTTTTCTCTTTGCCTGTACTCTGAGATGGCAGGCCCTGGTAGGGAAGGCACTGTCTAGACTGAAGTCAAAAGGTCTTTTTGACCTCATCCCACTCTAGTACCTTTGTTGCTTGAGTTATTTCGCTCCATTATCTTGGTTCCTTTGCTATGTTTCTCCAGTAAATTTCACCCCCATTCCTGCTTTTTTGTACACCTACGTGCAGTCATCCCTGTTTGCAAAGTCTTCCTTCTCCATTCTCGAATTTGCTTAGTTCTTAAAATATATTTTGCTTTTTCATGAATATGATATGTAGTGTAGTTGTTATTATTCTACTTGAGTATCTGCATCCAAAATACCACTCTTTCTCTCTTTCTTGAACTCACCCCTTGCTTCATCATCATCCCTTTCCACTTTGAATTATAAACGCTTGTGTTATGTATACAAGCCTTAACTGTGCATCTTTAAAATATCCCTTCAAATCAGGAAAGTCTAGGTCTTTTGATTTAATAGAAGTCCTTCCATATCTCTGTTGCAGTATTCTTTACATTGATGATCTCCTGCCAAGGATAGCCCAATGTCCAGCGAGTATACCAGATTCTTTAGGTCCCCATGTAAGGTGTAGGGCATAAAGGTGACATGCAGGTGCAAACACTTGGAACTTCTTTGCCGCCAGTCCAAACACCATTATCAAATGTTGGTATATATGTCCATATATCTTGAGAACCAATAACTTAAGCTGCTGGCTAAGGGTGCTGTGGCAGAATCCTCCAGTCCTGAGGGATAGCCGTCTGCCAAGAAGAAGGCCAAAAAGATTAGCCCTGATCTGGTGTCTGTCCAGCCTCCCCTGGACATCTCTCTAGAAGCTATTGAAGGCCATGTAAACTGTGCAGTGCTTACCTCGGATTCCTCTGCAGTGACCCCATTGGAAGAGGCTCTCATGGCCTCAGATGCTTTTCCAATGTCATTGGGGGGAACCTGAGCTGATAAAATTTGAGGGACCGAGGGGGATTCCTCAGATTTTAGTAAGGGAGGAAATACCTACTACCATTATTGAATCTTGCCAAGGGTCTGAACCTTTGGGGAGTTTTAGGGGAGGCATTGCACAGAAAAAGAAGCAGAAACTAAATATATTTCTCCTGTTAAAGATTCCCAGCATGAACATGAATGGCAGGATTTTACTCAGGATCTGTTTAATGCTGTAATGGCCTTGAAGCATCCTCAAGGAGTGTCTCTTCCTAACACCCCCCCCGGTCTTCCACCCCTGTCAAGTGGCCTAAGGGAATTGGATTCCTCAGATGAGGACTTGGATTCTGGAGAAGAATCTCTGGTTTATTCTTCCCAGATTCCTTGCCGTCTGGACTGTGGTTGTGAGGATGAAGATTCTTGGAGTCTAGACACTCCCTTGGAAGAGTTATCTTTGGGGATAATATTACCTGCATAATGGAGTGTTTTAAGTGGGATTTGTTCCCAGGTCTCTGACATTCAAAAGAGGTTATGAGCCTCTACAAATGGAGTCTCCCAAACCATAAGCTGACCCTCCTGATTTGGCAACCCTTTTGGAGACCTTTTTTGCTGGCTGTGTAACTCCTGATTCTCAACCTCCAGAATCCAGGAAACCTGACCGGTTCTACAAGGTGCCTGAGTCGTGAAAGTTTTTGTATATATGCCCCTTTGCTGATCCTTCACTGATCTCAGTGTCTTCTGATAAACCTTGTAAGCTGTTAAAATCTACTAAGCTCCTTCCTTCTGATAGGGATTGTAGAGCTATAGAAAGGTTGGGCAAGAAAGTTTATACTGCTGCCACCTTGTCTTTTAGGGCCATTAATTACCAAACCCATATGATCTGGTATGGTTTGCCCCTCCTTTCCCAGGTATCTAAAGTGGTGTCTGACCTTCCTAATTCTTATGGGAAGGCTTGTGCTCTTTCCCTGCTACCCATCACTTGATAAAAATGCAGCTATGATGCGGCTGATGCTCCTTCCAGGGCTATTGCCTTTGGTACAGTGATGAGGTGTTATTCTTGGCTATGTCTTCAGGCTTTACCTGATGATATTAAGGCCATGCTTTTGGAAGCTTCTCTGGATAACAAAAGCCTTTTTGGTATAGCTGCTGCTGACATATTTAAAACACTCCAGAGTAAGAGTAAGGCCTTTCAGGAACTTAAACATATTTTTGTCTCCTCTGTCTCCAAATTCCAGAGGAAATATCCTTCTAAGTCTGCACTTTTTTCATAGACAGACTTGTTCTTCTCTTAAAGGTAAGAAGGGTTCTAGACTTGTTGTTTCTGCTAAATCTACTCAGACTCCTGCATCCCAGAAACCTTTTTTTCAGGACAAGCCTGTTTCACTATTTGACATTTGGCCAGCCCTTCACCTCTGCCAGATCCCCTTGTCTCTCTGCCTTTCTTTATCTCTTCCAGATTGGCATTGGATCACCTCAGACTCTTGGGTGCCATCTAGTACCCGTCAGGATACTTCATGGTTTGGAAATCCCTTCCCTCCTTTTCAGACATTCCTCAACCTCCTCGAGAACAGCTTCTTTATTTTCCAGAGGTTCTGCAATCCTTTTTGGATCAGGGCAGTATTCAGCTCATAATACCCACCGAGGTGGGAAGGGGTTTTTCTCCAAAATGTTTTTGGTTCCTCAGAAGGAAGGTACATGGAGACCAGTTCTCAATCTTTCTATGCTCAACACCTTTCTCAATGTGCCTTCTTTCTTAGTATTGTGTCTTCTGATCTTGTTACCTTTCCTTCTTCCCCAGGCCTTTTTGGTTTCTCTAGACTTCAAGCATGCATGCTTTCAAATCGCCATTCACCCTGTGTTCTGGAAATTATGTTTCTCTATTTCTTCCCTACATTTTCAGTACTCTGTTTTGTTTTTTGGCTTTTCTACTGCCCTAAGGGTATTCACCAAATGTCTCATTCCTGTGATTGTTTTTTGCAGGCTTTGGGGATACAGGTTTTCCCTATATCGGTGACCAGCTTATTCGGACTCCTTTCCCAGCAGTCTATTGCAGGATCTACAGTTTGTCATTTGTCTTTTACACAGTCTGGGGTTCAACATAAACAGCAAGAAATCAGTCTAGACACCTTCCCAGGATCATGTTTTTCTCAGGTGCAGGCTTCAGACCAATCTCATGCTGGCATTTTTCCCTACTGCCAAGGTTCTGTCTCTGACAACCTTTTTCCAGTCTGTTCTACTTCTGTCCTCTCTCAAGGCCAGGAAATTTCTCAAGGTTTTGGGATTCATGACTTTCATTATTCCTATGCTCCCTATCGCCAAGCTCCACATGAGAAAATGTCAGTAGTACCTCAGATCAGTGTAGCTTCAACATTGTCACCTCTTGAGTTCCCTGTTCCTTTTCTTCCTTGTCTCAGTCTTGAGGGTCAGTGGTGGATTCCTCACCTCTTTGTCAATCTAGGACTTTCCTTCCAGGCTCCAATTCCATCAAAGGAGATGTTCACGAATGCCTCAGACTTGGAGTGGGGAGCTTTTTATAGCCCCCTAAAGGTCCAGGGTCTCTGGCCTCCTCATCAGAGGTCAGACCATATCAGCATAAAAGAGATGAGAGCTCTGTTTCTTGCTGTGCAAGCTTTTCATTCTGTCTTTCATACTGGATACCTCAAAGTCTTCACAGACAATACCACTGTGATGTGATATGGCAGGGGAGCACAAGGTCCTGTCTCCTTTGAAGACTAGATATTTCAGGTCTGGGATGTAGCTATCCATTATCAGGTGACTCTTCAGGTGGTTTATATTCCTACAGAGCACAATCTTGTGAAATACTCTTTCAGCAAGTCCAGAACACAGGCTCACAAATGGATGCTTCACTGAGGTGTGTTCCTGGACATAGTCCATCGGTAGGGTATTACTTATATTTCCTCTGAATAGTCACCTTCCTCTGTTCTTTTCCAGAGTCCCAAGTCCTCTGACTTCAAAAGTGGATATTCTGTCTTTTCCTTGGAAGGGAATATTTACGTGTGTTCTTCCCTGCCTTCCTGTGTTGCCACGAGTTCCACACAAGACTTGCTAGTGACTCCTTCTTGGCCCAGACAGCATTAGTTTCCCCTTCTGTCTCACTTCGGCAGGGGCAATCACCACAAATTACCTCACCAGCTGGATCCTCTCACACACGACAAAGGATCTCTTATCCATCCACACCTGTCCTATCTTAAAGTGAAACAGTTGGTGATAGGGTTTTGATTCCTTTTTGGCACCTCCTTTTGGAGGATGTGCTCCAGGTTCTGCAGGAGCCCAGGAAACCGACTACCAGAAAATCATACATATCTAAATGGGAAAGATTTCCTGTTTGGTGCCTCTCTCACCATCAGGATCCTCTTATCTGTGGAGGTTCCTCTGGTTCTCTCTTATTTGCATGATCTGCTCAATGCAGGTTTGGTACATTCATCAGTTAAAGCTCACTTATCAGCAATTTCTGCTTGTCTGCCTTTGAATCCTCCTTTGGCCTATCATTTTTTGGTCAAGCCATATATTAAAGGCATCCTTCATATCAAACCCTCTAGGAAGCCTATTTCACCTTCTTGTGACCTCAATTTTGTACTTGAAAAAATGACTCAAGCTCCTTTTGAGCCAATTCTTCAGCTTCCTTGCAACATTGTACTTGGAAGACTGTTCTTCTTTTGGCTTTTACTTCAGCCAAGAGAGTGCCTGAACTTCAGGCTGTCATGGCTATTCTTCCTCTTGTAGTTTTTCACAGAGACAGGGTGTCTCTTCAAACTAATCCCTCTTTTAAAAATGCTCAAGGTGATCAGTGAGTTGTCCTTTAATCAGTCTATCCATCATCCTTCCTTTTTTTCCTTCTCCTCAGTCTGCGAGTGAGAAGGTTCTTCACACCTTGGATTTGCATAGACAGCTTGGGTATTATTTAGATAAAACTAAAGTAATTTGCAAGTCTGAGCAGCTTTTTGTTTCTTTTCATCCCAGGATTTTGAGTTTGGCTGTTTCTAAGCAAATAGTCTCCTAGATTTCTAGGGCCATTTCCTTTTGTTATTCTTTTCATGGCAAGTGTCTTTCTTCATCTGCAAAGGCACATTCTAGTAGGGCTGTTGCCTTCTCATGTGCCTTTTTCAAGGGTTTGGATACCAACTCTGTCCTTGTGGCTGCTACTTGGGCCTCATTTCATATTTTTTATAAACATTACATTTTTTGATGTTTCCAGGGCCAGGGCAGGGTTTGCCAGGGCTGTCCTGCATGAGTTTGTAGATGGCTCTCCTGTGCCATTCTCCTCCCAGGCATCTTCTTAGCTTTTGTACTCTCCCTTATGTAAATATTGCCACAGCAGTGATATGGAAGGACCTAGTGCAGTTTTGTAAAATCGTATCCTAACAGTAGATGTCCTTCTCTTCACTGATGCAGGATTCTGTCCTTCTCTTCTTCCCCCTCTGTCCTAGCTCTTGCCCTATACTTTTGTTGCCATTCAGGCTGAGGGGTCCCTATTCCTTTAATTCTCCCTTCTGGATGTACATGTTTTCTTTTGTCTGTGAGAGTATTATTTCCTCCTTGGGCTTTTCATTTCTGAGTGTTTTTGTCTAGATATCACCTTTATTCCCTATGCCTCTCGCAGAGAGCATACATGTGATGTATGGTGCCTATAAGACTTAAAGACTTTGGTATACTGGCTGGATGTTGGCCTGTCCTTGGCAGGAGGTCCCTTATGTAAAGAGTACTGCAGCAGTAATAAGGCAACATGCTGAAATGTTCATTGGCAGTATCTATATAATTTGTGGCATTTAAAATGTAGTAATAAAACACATGTTTTGTTAGTAAATGTCCAAATCTCCGCATAGCCAATGTTACTTCATAGGAAGTACCTAATGATTCAGAATGTGCATTGTATTTTATTTATTTATTTATTTGTTATTGACATTTGATTACCGGGAAAGTCTGACTGAATTGAAGCCATTTTCAGTGGAGGCCCGGGGAGAAAAGCTCCAAAGTATTAAAACATTTTAAGAATAATAATTTTACAATCTTTAAGGATAATGCAAAAAGCAAAAATAGTTTAAATAATTTTACCAAAGTAGACATAATAAGAAAACATTGGTTAAGAATAGATACAAGTTATATGATGATTTCATAGTTAAAGAAATTTTAGCCAGTTTATAGAGAAAGTAAAGGTAAGTTAGTATAATACAAACTGGAATGGTAATATGAAGTGAAAGAAAAACAGGCTTATGGTATATTTTGAGAGAAGGCCAGGGAAGAGAAATTGATAGTAAGGAAGTGAGTGAAGCAGAACAGAGCCAGCTTTTGGATAAGAAGTCTTTCAGAATGGTTTTAAAGGATGGGTATTGACCTGATGGATTGAGATAAGGAGTTGTAGGCCTTAACAACATGGTATGAGTACAGACACTAACCAGCAGATTTGATAGGTTTGTGGGCATACAAGAGTTTTTGATCATTGAATCTTAATGACCAACTAGGAACTTAGTTATGTAGATAGTTGTGTAATGCTGGGTAAGCAGATTTGTTCTGGATAATTTTGTAGGTGATAAGAAGCTGTACATGTGTTAGCTGTTTGGGTAGTTCTAACCAATTTAGGCTTATTAGTGCTATACAGTGGTGGGGTCTGAAAGGGGTATTTGGTGCAAATTTAACAACTTTGATTTTTGTGATGCCTGCAGGCCTAGTATGGATGGAAACACCATAAAGAAGTGTGGGGAGGAGGTAAGTAGTGGCAGGTGTAGCTTTAGTTGCATCATTGAGAAAGTTTTTGGCTCTTATAAAGCATCCCCAGTTTTTGATGAGTTTTTCTTTTGCAGTTTTGTGCATGCAGGTCAGATTTAAGATCACCATCTACTATTATCCCTAATAATTTCCAATGAGACCTGACTTCAGTGGTTGTATTCTCAAGAGAGAGAGGACTTGCATGGGAGAAGGCTTGGGGAAAAAAGCAGTCTTGTTTTTGAGGTATGGTGTGAAGGTGGAGTGCCATTTTACTGACTGATACTTATTGGACATGTAGCATTTGAACCATAGAAGGGTGAGCTGAGTGAACCCTAATGAGGATATTTGAAGTAGACGTTTGCTGTGACAAACTGTGCTGAAGGCTTTAGACAAGTCTAGAAATAAGAAGGAGACTAGTTTGCCATTATCTCTAGCTTTATTGGCAGTATCTATATAGCTTAGTACCATAGAAAGAATGGAAGCCACATTGTGTGGGGGATAGTTTTGTAGGAGATAGTTTAGCAGTTGGTTTTGAATACATTTTTCAAGTACTTTGGATAGGTGGGATAAGATTTTGCAATAGGTCTAAAGTTAGTCGTGTCTGTTGAATTTCCTCCTCTGTGCACAGGGATAATGTGATTTTTTTTTCTGGGGAGAGAGAATGTGGGATTCCTGGATTGACCTAAGCTGATGTCTGCCATTTATTTTGCTTATATGTGCTAGCTGGTATGTAATTCTATTAAATGCACCATTTAATAAGGTACAGATATTAAAACAGTTACCCCACCCTATAGATAGATATAGAATACTGTATTACTAAAATAAAAAAAGTATCTTAATCAAGTGTCTAGTTAAAAAAAAATGTCAAAGCATCAACTGAAAAATATTTATCAATGTATACGTATATTCATATGGTCAAACAAAATAAGTAAATGCAAAAAAACACATTCTAAGTGTTGTTTGATTATTTATCAAAATAGTATATAATATAGCAATAACCCATGCCTGGGTGTGGGTAATACTGGATTTACCCACGGTTGGCGTGGTTTGGTCATGAGGGTGAAGCCCGAGGGACCAAACAAAGCCAACCGTGGGTAAATCCAGCATTACCCACACCCAGAAGTGGGTTATTGCTATTATACAATGACATTATTTAAGAAAAAAAAAATTACTTTTCTTAAATAATAGCATTGTATAATGCCTCCTTGCTGCCCTTCTGCAACTGTCAGGTATTCTGCGGCAGTTCTGATGTACTGCGCATGCGTATGCCTACGCAGTACATCAGAGCTGTGGGCAAAAGCAACGGAGAAAGCAAGATCTCCGTTGCTTTTTACAAACTGTTTCGCTATGTTAAATGGGTTTAACATAGCGAGACAGCTGTAAAAAAAGCAACGGAGTCTCTGTTGCTTTTTTTAAAGCTGTCTCGCCATGTTAAACCCATTTAACATAGCGAGACAGTTTTAAAAAAGGCAACGGAGAAAGCAAGATCTCTGTTGCTTTTTAAAGTGTCTCGTTATGTTAAATGGGTTTAACATAGCGAGACAGCTTTAAAAAAATCAACGGAGATGCTCCGTTGCTTTTTCTAAAAGTTGTCTCGCTATGTTAAACTCGTTTAACATAGCGAGACAGGTTGTAAACCCCAACGGAGATCTTGCGTTCTCCGTTGCTGTAAAAAAAAAAAAAGTTATACTAATGGAAAAAGTCTTTGTGTGCACGTTTTGGAATATTAATGGGGGGGGTCATGGTATAATTACAAATTTTGTAGTAATGCCAGTAATAAAATGCATATGTATTTATCTCTGGTTAGGAGCAGTTGGGGCCAACAGTAAAAAAATGCAGTCTTGTATGGTACACGGCTAAAATCTGCCATTAAAATTGTATTATGTCTGATTTATGCTTGCATCGTATAAGAGCCAGTAATTTCCTGGTAAAATAAAGTGTTCTTTATTATTTTTTCATAATTGGTTTTAAGCTGTAACAATACCTGGTACTCACTCTACACTTCATGTGCCAAATGCCTGTGTGTCTTATTGAATACCTGTAGTACATATGGTCTTCTTCTCTTTCAGCTATTCACGTTAGGGGTCGCCACAGCGGATCATCTGTTTCCATTTCTTCTTGTCCTCTGCATATAGCTCTGTCGCACCAACCACCTGCATGTCCTCTCTCACCACATCCATAAACCTTATCTTAGGCCTTCCTCTTTTCCTCTTACCTGGCAGCTCCATCCTTAGCATCCTTTTCCCAATATGCCCATCATCCCTCCTCAGCACATGTCCAAACCAACACAATCTTGCCTCTCTGACTTTGTCTCCAAAGCGTCCAACCTGAGCTGAACCTCTAATATACTAATTCCTAATCCTATTCATCCTTGTCACACCCAGTGCAAATCTTAACATCTTTAACTCTGCCACTTCCAGCTCTGACTCCTGCCTTTTTGTCATTGTCACCGTCTCCAACCCATACAATATAGCTGGTCTCACTACTGTCTTGTAGATCTTCCCTTTCACTCTTACTGGTACCCATCTGTCACAAATCACTCCTGACACTCTTCTCCACCCATTCTACCCTGCGTGTACTCTCTTCTTCACCTCTCTTCCACACTCATCATTACTCTGAACTGTTGATCCCAAGTACTTAAACTGATCCACCTTCGCCAACTCTACTCCCTGCATCCTCACCATTCCTCTATCCTCCCTCTCATTCACACACACACATTCTGTCTTAGTCCTGCTGACCTTCATTCCTCTCCTGTCTAGAGCATATCTCCACCTCTTCAGGGTCTTCTCAACCTGGTCCCCTACTCTCACTACAGATCACGATGTCATCTGCAAACATCATAGTCCATGGGGCCTCCTGTCTGATCTCGTCTGTCAACCTGTCCATCACCATTGCAAATAAGAAAGGGCTCTGAGCTGATCCTTGATGTAATCCTACCTCCACCTTAAACGGATCTGTCACTCTTACTGCAGACTTCACCACTGTCACACTACCCCCGTACATATCCTGTACCACTTTTACATACTTCTCTGCCACTCCTGACTTCCTCATACAATACCACAACTCCTCTCTCGCACCCTATAATGTGCTTTCTCAAAGTCCACAAAGACACAATGCAACTCCTTCTGACCTTCTCTAAATTTCTCCATAAATAATCTCAGAACAAACATCGCATCTGTAGTGCTCTTTTCTGGCATGAAACCATACTGCTGATCGCTAATCATCACCTCCCTTCTTAACCTAGCTTCCACTACTCTTTCCCATAACTTCAAGCTGTGACTGATCAGTTTTATCTCTCTGTAGTTACTACAATGCTGCACATCACCCTTTGTTGAAAATAGGTACCAAAACACTTTTTCTCTACTCCTCAGGCATCCTCTGACTTTCCAAGGTTTCATTAAACAATCTGGTTAAAAACTCCATTGCCATTTATCCTAAGCACCTCTATGCTTCCACTGGTATGTCATCTGGACCAACAGCCTTTCCATTCTTCATCCTCTTCTTAGCTGTCCGCACTTCCTCCTTGCTAATCTGTTTCACTTCCTGCTTCACTATCCCCACATCATCCAACCTTCTTTCTCTCATTCTCTTCATTCATCAGCCCCACAAAGTACTCTTTCCATCTGCTCAACACATTCTCCTCACTTGTGAGTACATTTCCCTCACTATCCTTTATCACACTTACCTAATGCACATCTTTCCCAGCTTGGTCCCTCTGTCTAGCCAATCAGTGCAGGTCCTTTTCTCCCTCTATAGTGTCCAACCTTTCATACAATTTTCCATATGCCTTATCCTTAGCCTTCGCTACCTCTCTCATTGCCATGCTCCTCATCTCCTTATAATTCTGTCTATTTCATCTCGCTGACAATCCCACTTCTTCGCCAGTCCCTTCCTCTCTATACTCTCCTGTACTTCCTCATTCCACCACCAGGTCTCCTTGTCCTCCTTCCTCTGTCTAGATGTCACACCAAGCACCTTTCTAGCTGTCTCCTTACCATCTCTGCTGTAGTTACCCAGCTGTTTGGTAATTCTTCACTGCCCCCCAGTGCCTTTTTTAACTCTTCCCTGAACTCCGCCTCACAATCACCCTTTTTCAACTTCCACCATTTGATCCTTGGCACCCCTCTTACACTTGTCCTCCTCTTCTTGATCACCAACATCATCCTACAGACCACCCTTCTATGCTGCCTAACTACACTTTCCCCTGTCACCACTTTACAGTCTCCAAAACTCCCGACAACAATCTGTTTTAATGGTTAAAAAAGTCACAATATTGATATATTGTTAATAAATGTCACTAAAAAAGTCAGCTAACATTACATATATGAGCATTTCTTAAAGCTACCAAAATATATATTAGGCTGTTTCTTATAATTAAAAATGCATTATAATAAAAAAGGTTACTAAAGACACACACACACACACACACTATTAAATATTGTCATCCCTTTAAGTTAACTTTTCTTAATGCTGTTGCATAAAACATGTTGCCATTCCATGTACATAAATCAAATTTTGTAGTATGTGCTAAAAATGAACTACTAAAAATAAATAGTAAGAGTAACTCAGCTGCAAAAATAACTATTATAAAAAAAAAAATAAAATAAAAAAGACTTTGGGCCAGATTCCAAAATAGTTGATGTCAGTGTTAAGTTTGCCCTGATTCCAAAATACCTGCTCTCGGTGTAAGTGACTTACTTTAGTGTAATATGTCTGTAAACAGGCTTACTAAGGGGACCAGATTCCAAAAGACCTGCTCTCAGTGTATGTTGTCACGTAACACTGAAAGTAAGTCTTTTGGAACTGGAGCCATTACATCAGTACATTTCCATTTTCTGGTAGATGTATTATAAATAATTTCTGGGTTTACAAGAGTGCTTTGTTAGTAAAGCAGCATATTTAAACAAAATTATATAAACCGTAGCAAATGGGCATGGTCTTCATCAGTAAAAGTCTGTTTTCAATAACAGTGTCCAGAAGGTCATAAACTAATTTGCACTAAATTTGATTTCTGCTTGCCTAATTACTTCCATGTACTGTCAAAAGTAACATAATTTCAGCCTTTCAAACCAGCACATTTCAGTAAAAGTACACTAAAATTAAGACTTTTTTTACCAAATGGCCTACCTAAGCATTCAGAACTGTTTGTCTCCACACCTTCTACAAATTTGCTAACTAACAAAACTGTGCTGCCAAATCAAAGGCCTTGTGTCTACAAAGCATCTTCACACTTGCGCTTCTCTTAATAAAAAAATATATAAAAAAAGTGCATTTAGTTATGTCATGTCACTTGTGATATTTTGCAATAATATGCCCATTACACAATAATAAACAATTTTATTATTTAATTAACTGACCATAAGTATGTCTTTTAAAGTTAAAAATGACATAAAACGAAGTGACATCATTACTTAAATGTAATTTTTTAATACATGTGAGTAGCCAAAGTTACATACCACGATACATAATAAGTACATACAGTTAGTTTATCAAAGAATGTATTGTGGGCTGATTATTGCTTACAGTTTTGTAATCTCAGAATATTTTTTTTAGAGCACCTGTAGTCATACACGATTCACTAATGCAACCACCAGTAGAGTATCAGTTGGCCCCAGTGGAATAGTAGCTGCATACAGTAACCATGGCATTGCACTTTGAGTGCTGTGATCCATATTCCCTGATAATTCACTTATTAGCTCTAACAGCTGATCAGTTTAGTAGTGCAGTAGAATGTTGAACATTTCCATTGCACGGTAATAAAATCTTTACCAGCAGTGGAGCTCCTTATGGAACAGACAAACCTGCCACCTCAAGCGAAATGCTGACAGGCTTCTGCCAGTGGGAACTTAAAAAGCACCAGATCATATAATTACCATAGTATAGCAATGTACCTAGCTCTTTTGCCATGCTTAATAATTGTGATACCTTTATGAATCATGGGTATGACTGCAGAGCACAACAGGTTTTTATACAGAAGTATGCAAAGTGTAATTTTGTACCTTGAAGTTCCCCATGCTGTTGTGCACAGTGTGGCAGCTGTTGGACTGTAGTGGGCAGCCCCATTGGAGTACTGTCTTGGGCTGTGTACAGCATGCTGCTGTATACAGGTCATGAAGAACTGGGAACATCTGTATATTGCTGTTATGCACCATGGTCTGAGTCTCTAAATCACAGTCATGAATGGCAGTGTGCAATATGTAATGCTTGCATGCCTCTGCACATTGTCTTTGTGAATACTGGAACATGTCTGTTGGTTTTCTCCTCTCAGTTTCACCTATATCCCTATCATAAATCTGGAACATGTCTGAGTTACAGCCCCTTCATACTATGAACCCACACTGGCTGCTGACCTTGGCTTTGTCTTTTAGACATGTTGCCAGCCTTCCCCTCAGAATCTGCTCTGTGACTTTCTGTGCCACTGTTATTGTGCCAGATATGTAGCTCCTCAATTTTCTTCTGCCTCCTCTTGTATGAGGACACCACAGTTCCCGTACTCCTTTTGTGTGGCACTTCACCAGCCAGTGATGTGTTAAAGTTCTCTTTCGGAGTGCACCATCACACATCTAGATTTCTCAGGACTCTAGGAGGTAGCCCTTCTGATGATCCCTTGTGTCATATCCTTACGGTGAGCAGACTGTTCCCTCTTAACTTCTCTGTGTGTCTTCGTGTCTGCCCCTATTTTCCAGATTCTTCTCCATCTCCCTGTTAGCATGTTGAATTCCTCTTGCGTTTCTTTATATTAATTTGTCTTTGCCTTTTTTCCACAGATCTCTGTGATTTTTCTACAACCTGTTGCTCAGCCTAACAAGTTCTGTCCCTCCCTTGCCTCTTTCTTCTTTGCACCTGAAACAGATTTCCCCTTCTGCAGCTCCTCTAAAGCTTTAGCCTTTGATAGTCTCCTTGTATTTTGATTCCTTCGCCTACATTCCCCTCCTTTTCCACTGCTAGTAGACACATTTTATTGCATTAATTCCTATTCCACCGCATCAACCCTTTTCTCTTTGTCTTTTTTTCACACCCTTGTCCACATTTGTGAAGACTTAATCCCTGACCTATTCACATTGTTTGCTGCCTTGATTCTCAGTGTCCTATCTCATCCTTGACCACCTCCCCAGCACATCAAAATCCACAAGTCCCACTATACTGTCTATTCATATGGATCATAGGAACTTGCTAGGCTATTGGCCCTGAGGCCCTTACAAGCCTAGTCAAGAATTTAGCCCATGTTCTGACAAGTCAGCACCCAATGCCCCTGTCCAGCAGGGAAACAGTTAGAATCCCATTGGTGTATTTTCTGTTTCCCATCCAGTTATCCAGGTTGCACTTAAAAAGGGTTATTGAGGTACTCTGCTTGACGTGGAGAGGGAGTCTGTTCCATAGAAGGGGGAGTCTCTGGAATGCAGTTCTACCCTGCCAACAAGTCCTATTCATGTCACAGACCAGGTTGAAGTTGCGTGTGTGGGTTACTCCTGTGGAGCTTGAGTTGTGGATATGCAACAGTCCCATCAAGGTGGGGTGTGAGAGTGCTTTGTATGCCAGACAGAGGTCACCTCTGAGGAGTCTGTATGAGACTGAGTAAAGGGACAGAACATTAAGCCTATCTGTGTGTAGGGTAGATGTTTTAGACCCTGGATTATCCTGGTGAGTAACTTCTGTCATCTCTCCAGCTGCTGCATGTGTTTTGTGAGGTACGTGCCGAAAGGGGCATTGTACTCAACAATGGGTCTTATAAGGGAAGACTACAGGGATGTTATGACCTCCTTGTCTCTGGATGAGATACCCTTACTAATGAGGGAGGCCATGTAGAAAGTCCATACAATGGAGACAATGTGGTGGTCAAATGTCAGTTTGCTGTCAACCTGGGTACCCAAGTCCCTTATGACTGATTGCATGCTTAGGACCTTGTTGTTGTTAATGTGATAATTTGTGGGGATGTCACTCACCCCAAAGGGG
>NC_056735.1:967419216-967449216 GCF_019279795.1 Protopterus annectens
CAATTTTAATTTCTTCTTGAAAGAAGAAAAATGTTGTCCTATGCTCTTACCCCTTCTGTACCCAAAGTGACATTCTTGATCTACATAATTGGTAGAGAATGTATCAGAATGCAGAACATGCCAATGTTTAGCCAATATGTTCTTAATACTGAAGGTGTTACTACCGTATGTAGTAATAAACCTTACGTATTGAGTATCAAGCCTTGATTCAGTATCAACCAATAATGCCGTTCTGTCCATTTGTCTATCTGCCCTATGTGCTTGCTTAACACAACTTTTTTTATAACCTCTTAATAAACCTGTTTTGAAATTCCAAAGCCTGTGTATCATATGTACTAGTTTGTGAACAAATCCTTCTTACTCTCTGAAATTGAGATCCTGGTATGTTTTGGATAGTGTGTGTGTGTGTGTGTGTGTGTGTGTGTGTGTGTGTGTGTGTGTGTGTGTGTGTGTGTGTGTGGGTGTGGGGGGGGGTGACAGCTACTGGCATGCAAAAATGCATTTTTGGAGAAAGGTTTTTTATGTAAATCTGTGTTCAAAAATCCTTCTACAGACTTACTAACCTTTACATCCAAATATTCCACTGCTTGTTGATTAATATCACCTGTGAATTTAATTCTATGTGGATTGTGGTTAAGATATTCTACAAATTTTTGCCAGTCCAAAATGTGTGTCCCCCACACTACTCAACAATCATCCAAGTACCTCCGCCACATAACAAGCTGTTGTTTGAAATCAACCGGCAATACATATATATATATATATATTGGGCTTCTAAAACCCCCATGAACAGATCTGCATATGTGGGGGCAAATGTAGCCCCATTGCTGTCCCCTTGATTTGTAGATACCACTGGTTGTTAAACTGAAAGGCATTATGTTCTAATACCAATCTAAGTAACTCTATCAAAAATTGCTGCTCTTGCATACTGTACATTCCTGATTGTTGCATCCAAAACTCTACCGCTGTGATCCCTCCAGAATGTGGGATACTAGTGTACAAAGATTGTACGTCAAGGGTCCCCAAATAATCATGAGCTGAGACTTGCACAGCTTCCATCAATAATAAAAATTGTTTGGTGTCTCAAATCCTAGCTGTTATCAGTACCAACAATCTGTTTAATTTATACTCTAAATATTCTGAAAGGGGTTCTGTCAATGAACCCCTTCCTGCCACTGTGGGTCGACCTGGAGGGTTATCCAGTCTCTTATGTAGTTTGGGAACCATGTAAAAATATTGTGAAGCCGGATAATCAACCTGAAGCTGTCCTTTGAGATATGAAGTAATAATGTGTGATTCATAAGCTTCTTGTAAAAACCTATTTATCTTGATTTTATATTCAAATGTAGGATCACTACTTAAAACAGAATAAAACTGTGTATCTGACATTTGTCTAAATGCTTCTGCCATATAATGTGCTTTGTCCCAAATAACCACCACCCCTCCTTTATCAGCACCCACTATTACTATGTTAGAATTATTCATTAGCCCTTTCAAAACTTCTTTCTCTATTGATGCCAAGTTTTGAAACCCTGGGCTAAAAACACTAGATTGATTCAAATGTAAATCTTTTAATACTAACTGTTAAAAAGTTTTTATAGTGCTATGATAAGGGGGCATAAACTGTGATTTTTTTTAAATTGAAAACCACCTGGTTGAACCACATTGGAAACGTTCTTTTTGTGCATG
Organism: Protopterus annectens; assembly: GCF_019279795.1. Taxonomy (NCBI): domain Eukaryota; kingdom Metazoa; phylum Chordata; order Ceratodontiformes; family Protopteridae; genus Protopterus; species Protopterus annectens. The sequence continues at coordinate 967,420,906 of NC_056735.1, forward strand.
AAAATATTTCAAATTTAATTTTCTGCAAAAACTTTTGACCTCATTAATAACATCATACTGTGACACAAAAAAAGAAGGAACAAAGCCAAGGTCTTTATTTAGCACACTGAGTTCACTGGAACAAAATGTGAACTTAAAGTTAATAACTAGGTTGTTAATGTCAATAACCTGATTAGAACCAATATTTAGGTCCGAGTCTGCTGTTGTAACAGATTGTCCTGAAACCTCTTCATTACAGACTCGTCTACGATGTTTCCGGCCTGCCCTTCTAAAGGGGTCTTATGTCTTTTGGTGGCTGGTGAAGGAAAATCCTGTACTTCACACATTTCAGGTTCCGTATCTGTATTAGATAAACTAGAGGAATAGTCCGATGCACTAGATGGTTTGTCATGTCTCCTTAAAATGGACTTAACTCTTTTTCTTTTGGGCCAGGGGATTTGTTTATCCTCTGTAAATCTCACCCCCCCGTTTTTGCTTTTTCCATGTATAAACAGTTGCCATTTTAAAATCATTGACATTGGTATCATTGGTATTTATTCATTTTTCTTTTGCACAGTTCTTTATCATATTTTTCTGTATCTGTAACAAACTGTGTATACAGATTCTGATAATTAGGAATTTCTACAAATTCTTTGGTACGTTCAAAGCACTGTTCAAGCTTAACTACTAGATCGGGTAGTTGTTTCTCATAGTGTTCCACAAGCATCTGTAAAAACATATTCGAGGCTGTGGCCTGTACAGCCCTCCATTTTAATATAAACTCTTCATCGTTGTTACCCATTCCTGGCTCCACATACACTCAGAGCCCTCTCGGTATGATTTTAGTCGTTAAATAAGCTTTTAAAAGTTTACAGTGCCATACACATGAACGCACCCGTTTGGATGCTTCTGTTAGTTGCCCAAATATTTCCACAATATCAGCTTGTCTTGTCCCAATTTTATTTTGTGAATTATCGCGCTCACCATGAGCGACAGTAAAAAAAGCACTGTCATCTTCATCTGCCACTATATTATGTAAATATGTCCGAAAATCCGTACCTTTTGCCATATCTGAGCAGGTTTTGGTATTCGCCACTTCTGGCCCAACTTCGGCTACAATAACTGTCCTTATAAAACGTTTTTATCAAACCGCAAGTCCAGATGAAATATCCCCAGGCCCTCACCAACAATTTAGGCTTCCTGGGAAATGTTCCAGCACTTCAACATAAACACACCTTCACACGAAAAGTGCACGGAACATAAATGGTGCTCGGAATCCAGCAACACAAAACCCAAAAGCATTTCCAGCACTCAAAATAAATCCATCAAGCCAAAGTGAAGAGAAGTTTATTAGGCAACCCGCCCAACAAAAACATAGAGACCGGTGGCCGGTTTCGCTCAAGGCGTCCTCAGTGTGCATGATTATGCAGCATAAGCCCGGATTTAAACATGTGGACATCAAAGCTGTTAGCAGAATTTAAAGACACATTCACATTTATTTAACCTGAATTACCAACAAGCAACCTATGTGTAACATGAAGCACTCCAAAATTAAAAAAGGGACCTGTCTGATTAGTTGTGGGCATGCATCCCTAGCCATAATAGCCTCATGCTAGTACTAGCCCAGTGCAGTCTTTCTGTGTGCTTATAGGTGTGTCTTTTAACTACAGGAACCATGTTGTTGAACACCCAGAACCTAATTATCTCACCATCAACCCCCATTGATGTCATTAGTGTATAGTCATATCCCTTTGGGAGCTGTATGAGACAGGAACATGCCTTCCCTTCAACTTCAAATGCAGCATCAGTGGAGCTGGAGGCCATTATCTTAAAAAAAGGATAAGAATAATGGATCCCTTCTTCTGTAGCTCCTTCCCATAGCTCCTTGCCAGATGATCCATTCTTTGCAGAATTCATATGGCTCATGACTCTGGCCCCCATACATTTTCCATAAGCTCCTTAATGAGCATCTGGGTAGGGAGGATGAGTATTTTGCTCATCTTCACAGTTAACCCTTCATCACAGATACCATTATGCAATGTGGAAGCACCTGGACTGTGCTGATGTGGCTTTTAAAAAGGCACTTAACTTCTTTAAGCCGCTGACTTTGTGGAGCAAGATCCTGCCAAGCATTCCTTAATAATCTAGACCACTGCACTTTTGCCACCTTACCTCCAGACAAGAAATCTAAAGTTTTGGGCAAGCTTGATAACAGAGTATATTTTTTGTGAAGTTATGGCTTATATTTATCAACTGTTTCTTGCCTATCCAGATTCTAGTCCTGCCTAGTGGATTTGGGACTTGAAAGTCTTACTCTCCTTCCTCATTCTGGTCTTAAGGGAGGACTGTTGGTCCTTTGTCATGCTCACACAATGGGCTGCAATGTAGTGCTCTATAACATTGACTGTGGTGATGCTGTAGCTAAGGCATCAGACCCAAATATGTGCCTGCAGAAGATGTCCTGACAGAGGCCGTCTTCCTTTAAGGAGAAGCTTTAGCAGTCTATCATGGATGCCTCTTTAAGGGAGAGATTTTTTTGTAACCATTTGAAATATTGGGAACTACTAGGAGAGAAAAGAATTAATTTAAGTTCAAGATGCCATTTCTCAGAATATTCTCTTTTTTCTGTGGTATGGCAATCTAGTAGTCTGTATATATAATTGAGGTGTGTGCAAAAAGAAGTTTTAAGGAGAAGAGCGATTTTTGAAATTAGCTGTTCCCCTCTTTATGGCCTATTTTTTTCTGGCTTATCAGCACTCTGCATTCTAACTGCTGACATTTCAATAGGGATGTGGTTTTTCGGCCAGTTTTCACAGGACATGATGGTGACCTTTTAATAAAGAAGCAGGTCCTTACTACAACTTGTCATCTTCCTTTAGTCTCCTGTTCTTTCAGGCAGAGCAAACCCTTTAAGAAGAAGTCATGTCTCAGAAAAGGTAATGTCCTTGAGTGTCATGCCAAGCTGGGTTGCGAAAGAGGAACACTCCAATGGAATCAGAAGTAGAGAAAAGAGAATATGCTGATGAATTATTGGAATTGGTGATTTGAAGGAGTCAGGGTAGCAAAGTGGCCTAGGAGTGTGTGGCTGGACTAGGTTGAGAAGGGATGGAGATTGTTGGGTTTATGTAGGATATTAGGAATTATGATAAGTCAAGAGTAAGCAAGATGGTGAAGGAGATGTTCATCATATTGATCACTGCTGCAATAGCCTAAGCTATAGAGTTGTGCAGTGGTGGGTTCTGGCAGAGAATTTATCAATCTTGTTGTAACATTGGGCCACATTGTTGAGTAAGGAGGCTTGTAGATTGGTAAAAATAAGGGCTGAGTAGAGGAGTGTTTGCGGTATGGGGGAGGGAGGAGGCAATATTTTTTCTTGGGGAATTGATTAGGAAAAGCTTAACCCTGTAGAGAGTTATGGCATCCCTCTTCTGGATCAGAGATCAAGGAGCCTTAATCCTCACTACTGACACTGGTGAGGAGCGTTCACTGAGAAAGAAAATAGACACACACAGTATTTTCAGATGCAGCTCTCTGCACCAAGTACAATTTCCCTTAAGAACACACAGGGAATGTGCACTACAGTCTTGGGGCTAGACTTTCTCTTCAGGCCCCAAATAAGACTCCCCACTGACACAGCTGTAGAGTTAGATCCTTAGCTGAGTGTTCCAAGCTAAGTCCTCTACCACCCTCTCTGTGGAATCAGTGCTCTCAGTGTCCCTGTTCAAGGTAGCTGACACATACTCTCTCTGAGATTTGATTTACACACACACATATCTGAGAAAGGCTGGCATAGCTTACCCGCTTTTCCACTTCCACCCAGACTATAAGGTTGGTTCACTGCCATGCCCCATCTACTTTAAGGTTCTTACCGGGGTGGTGCTGTGGTAGCATTGTCGCCTCACAGTAAGACGTTGTCCTGTTCGATTCTCAGCTAGTGTGTCTTCTGTGTGGAGACATGCGCGAATGGGTGTACCTTCGTTGAAGGTTGTGCATCAGAGCTGGCAACTTGGCATGCAGAAATCTACTGCCAGTCATTAGCGGACTGGAGTTCCACTGTGGAGACCCCTAACCGGGAAAAGCAGAAAGACACAACAACCAGGGTATCCAATTAACATTTAGTAAAGTTAATACTTATACAAATTGTAGTATTAACCAATCAGTAAGATTTTCAGGAACATGAAGCCACAGTGCCACTAAATAAATGCAAGTGGTCTCAAAGGTTAAATACTGTCTAAAGAACCAGCCACAATGAAAGATTTAGATATATTTAATAATAATTAGTAAACATGAAAATACTGAATATCTATTTACAGTAAACACCAGAGTTTTAATCACAGGAAATATAAAAAAAAACAACACAGATGAGAAGACTCAGACAGATGCAGAAAAACAGTATTTAACTAATCACTCTATATTTTACTGACTAAAGAATTACTGATGTTCTTCGTGTTTCACTGTTGCAGTTATCACACTTGGGTTATCTGCCTGCAGGTAGCCCTCAGTCTGCCCGAATACCAGAGACTTAGTATTTTTGCGTTGGATGCTGTCATTCCAGGACTGACATCAGGTCATCAGGGGTATAAAAACAGGCAGCTAATGAAACAGGCAGCTGATGCCATTACATCAGTCTTTCTTATCAAGGAGCCCGAAGCAGAAGCAGTTCGCAAGTGCCATTCGGCCGCTACCTGAATTTTCATTTATGAATTGAATAATCCTGAAGTCTTCTAAAGCTAAGTACCCCATTGGGGATCCTTTTTTCTTGCTCTAACCAATGTCAGAAAAAGTTAACAATTGTCTTGCTTGTGGAAACCAAATACCTCATAGAGATTTTCATTCTTACTGTGTCACCTGTTTAGGCCCAGACCACGAAGTGCCTCGCTGTCAGTTTTATGCCTTGTTTAACACCCGAACCATTTGTCATCGGGCTCTCTTTGTCGCTAAATTCTTTTGCTCTTGATCTCCGTATTCTGAAATGGCTTCGGTAAGCCATCCAACTACTGATATTCCGAAAAAATGTAAGGATAAAGACAGAGACAGACTGCATAGGTCCAAAGCTGTTGATGGCGCTTCCGTTAAGCTAGTTGCCAGTCCGCCAGTACTCAGTGAGGTGCTTTTGGAGCCCCTGATGCCTGCTGCAGTGGATTCGCATGCCTCTACCAAGACCCATTTGGAGTCCGGTATGCAGCGAGACTCTTCTTCGACTATGGAACCTGCGGATGTCTCTACCTTGGATGGGTCTGGAGCTGCTGTGCACGCACCGTCTTCAGAGGCAGTTCTTCAATCAACTAATGTTCGACTCAAACTTCTTTTTTAACCAAAACTACCGAGTTTCTTAGTCCCAGAGTGCGCACTACACCTAGAAAACCGACGACCAAAGTGCATGCACCTGCTCCCAAGTCACAAAAACAAATGCTTAGAATGGCCGAAGACCTTATTACGCTGATTAGGTGAAGTCAGCCTTCCCCTACTAAGAGAAAGAGACCAGTCCCCTACAGCTTCTACAGACCAGGAGACCAATGACTCTGAGATTTCTGATTATGAAGACATGCCCTTATCAGTTTATGAGGATTCAGATGCAAAAAGAGACTCAGAGAATTCCTAGAGTTGCCTCAGCACAGGCCTTTAGCAATACCCCCTGTCCTGGATGTTGTTGATGTTTTTATGGAATCCAGTCTTACTCCTGACACTTTACCTCCTGCCTTAGGAAACCAGACAGGTACTACAGAGTACCTAACACTCACAAATTTATTTTCAAGAATCCTACTGCTGACCCAGAGATCATTTTCCAGGAGCCTAAAGGTATCAAGACAACTACAGCCAAGAATCCCACCACTACGGACAGGGATTCCAGAGCTTTGGACAGATGGGGTAAGAAGGGTATATACCTCTGCAACTCTTGCTATTAGGGCATTGAATTGTCATTTTCATATGCTGAAGTACCAGCAACATATTATGGAACTTATTAAACAAAAAAGTGGCAACATTTACAGACTGTGCAGAAAATAAAGAATTCCAGGAGCTTATGCACTCTGCAAGCCAAATCAGCAAGCATACTTTGCAGCGTGGCTTTGACACCCTAGAAACATGTTGCCAGGCAGCAGTCACTGGTTCTGTACTGAAAAGACATGCTTGGCTCAAGGAGCAGACCTTGCCAGACCATGTCAAATCAAAGTTACTAGACGCTCCTTTGAACAAGGACAGTTTGTCTGGCACTAAAGCAGAAGAAGTTCTTAAAAAGATGGAAGAAAAAGCTAAGTCTATGCAGACTGTTAAAGAATTCTTACAAGTGCAATCCTCTAGATTCAGTAGGCATTGCCCTTCTAAACACTGGTCCTTTCCAGCCCACTCTCAAACCAGACCCAGGGGAAACAGACCACCCAGGCTACAGTCTCAGAGTATGCAGAGATTTAAGCAATGGAATGCCCCCACCCCTAAAGCAGGGAGTGGTAAACCACCTCCTTACGGAAAAAACTCAGTGACTTCCTTACTACACTCCCCAACCCTGCCCAATTGCTTGTGCCCCTAGGAGGAAAACTCTCCCTTCATGCAAAAAACTGGATGTCCATCATGCAGGACCAGTGGGTCCTCAACATTGTATCCCAGGGGTACAAATTTTATTTCCATTCACTGCCAACCCCAAGTGGGTTTCCAAACCTTCCTCCAAACCAGTGGGCAGAGGATCAAAAGCCAAGTAGATTCCCTGCTCAATACCAGAGCTATTCAGCCAGTTCCACTAGAACAGAGGTGTCAAGGATTCTAATCCAGACTCTTCCTGGTACCCAGGAAAGAGGGCTCTTGGTGCCCAATCCTGGATCTTTCAATTCTCAACACCTTCCTGGTGGTACCAAAATTCAAAATGCTTACCCTGCAATAGCTTGTTCCTATGCTAGCCAAGTATGCTTCCCCATACGGGAGTCATGCAGGAAGTATCTACGTTTCAGGGCAGGATCTATGTATTATCCGTTCTCTGCACTTCCCTTTGGCTTAACTTCTGCGTCCAGAGTTTTCACAAAATGTCTGGCTCCAGCCATTGCATACTGCAGGCAGAGAAATATCCAAATTTACCCATACTTGGACGACTGCCTGATTCAGGCAGACAGTCCGGTGTTGTTGCAGCACCTGACATTTGTGAAACACCTTCTCACTTCCTTGGGGTACTTCATCAATGAAAATAAATCAAAACTGGTACCCAGTCAAAAACGTGTATTCCTGGGAGCAAGCTTGGACACAACATCCCAGATGGCATTCCTCACTAAAACAAGTCTGACAGCCTACTTCAAACAAATGGCCACCAGAAGCCAGCTATCTGCAAGAAAAATACTGCAGGCCCTAGGGTTCATGGCCTCGTGTATACTGTTAATTCCATATGCAAGACTGCATATGAGGAAACTTCAGTGGTACTTAAAAAGTCTTTGGTGCCAACATTTTCAGGACCTGGAAACTGTCATTCCTGTCATACCCTGTCTAAAGACAGAGTTCCTTTGGTGGGTAGAAGCATGCAACCATAACAAGGGACTGCCCTTTTCTTAACCCCATGCCACCCAGACCCTAACCACAGATGCATCAAACTGTGCCTGGGGAGCACACATGGATGGCAAATGCATTCAGGGCCAGTGGTGGCCAAGTCAAATTCATCTGCACATCAACCAAAAAGAGATGCTAGCTGTGCAGAACTCCCTGACAGCTTTCAGATCCCTTCTCTTTCCAGGACAACTGCAAATAAAAACAGACAACACCACAGTTATTTGGTACATCGACAAGCAGGGGGGAATCCACTCCTACCCACTCTGCAGGTTAGCCATGGCCCTGTGGCACATGGCCTTGGACATAGAAGTCCATCTGCAAGCTCAATACCTGCCAGGCAAACAAAACGCACTGGCAGACAATTTAGTCAGAAAGCTCCTAGACCCACATGAGTGGCAATTGGAGCCCGGCACCTTAAACCTTCTGATTCAGAAATGGAGGACCCCAGAGGTGGATCTCTTTGCCTCCCCCTACAACCACTAGCTCAGCAAATTCTGCACCAGGAATCCTCACAACAGGACTTGGAAAGTGGCTGCCCTATCTTTTCAGTGGGTAAATTTCTCAATCAATGCCTTTCCCCCGCTGCCACTTCTCTTAAGAGTATTACTGAAAAAATAGGACAGGACAGACCAAGGACAATTCTGATTGCTCCGGACTGGCCACGCCAGCACTGGTACCCACTCCTGCGCAGCCTGTCACTGGTGCCACCCTGGCACCTATACCAGAACCCAACCCTGCTCTGTCAACAGCAGGGACAGATTTTGCATCCACAATTGCAAACCCTAAATCTTGCAGCCTGGCTTATTCCTTGATTTCTCCCCCAGCAACCCTAAGCAAGCAGGTGCTGGATGTCATTCTTGAAGCCAGAAGACCCAGCACAAGAAAATCCTATGCTGATAAGTAGAAAAGGTTCTGCTCCTGGATTCAGTCTAAAGGAGAGGACACAACTCTGCCCTCCCTGCCTCTAATCCTGAATTACTTAGCAGATCTACTTCACAAAGGCCTGTCCTTCTCCATTAAGATACATGCCTCAGCCATTTCAGCTCATTACAACACTGAGCCACCTTTCTTCTCACACCCACTTATCAAACAGTTCCTGAGAGGGGCAAACAACTTAAGGCCACCAAGGCAAGCACCCACCCCTGCTTGGGACCTTAAATTTGTACTGGAAAAGCTCACGCTTCCCCGCTTTGAACCTGTTGTGTCAGCTGAGTTAAAATTTCTCTCTTGGAAAACAGCCTAGCTTCTGGCCATCACTTCAGCTAGAAGAATGTCTGAGCTACAAGCACTTATGGCTGTGGAACCCTTCATTATTTTCCATGCTGATAGGGTTTCCCTCAGGACTAACCCTTCCTTTATGCCTAAAGTGGTGTCCAGTGTGGCTCTTAACCAACCCATCTATTTGCCAACTTTCTTCCGTAATCCTCAAAATAAAGGGGAAAGGATCCTGCACTCCTTGGATGTGCACAGACAGCTCAGATTCTACCTTGATAGGACTAAGCCCTTCAGATAATCTGACCAGTTACTAGTCAGGTTTGCAACAGGGGCAGAGGGCAAGGCCATTTCAAAACAAACAATTTCCAAATGGATAGCACACTGCATCCTTTTCTGCTACAAGCACCATCAGAAACCAACCCGTCAGTGGGTCAGAACACATTCCACTAGGGCAACATCTACCTCTACAGCATTTCTCAGGGGAGACCCTACCAGGGACATCCTGGAAGCTGCTACCTGGAGTTCTGTACACACCTTCCCCAAGCATTATCACTTGCCTTTCTTTTACAAATCCAGGGCAGGTTTTGAAACAGCAGTCCTGCAAGGCATACTAGCCAGCCCTATCTCTTCTTTACTGCCTCCACCCCTCTTCAGCTTTGGGAATCCACCCAAGTGTGATGACTGCAACAGTGAAACATGAAGAGCATAATACAGTTGTGTTCACTTACCATAAATGTAGATGTTCGAGTGTATTCATTGTTGCAGTCCTGGTTTCCCTCCCTCCAGCCCCCTGTTTTTTCTCTCTCTCTCCTCTCTATGGCTGTTACTCACCCTTTCAGAGGTATTGGTATTGGTATTTACTTTTTGCTCATGGTATTTTCCCCACCATAACTTAGCTCCCTATTTGGGGACATTTGGGGCAAGAAAAACTGATGTAATGGCGTTGGCTGCCTGTTTTTATACCCCTGACAACCAGTGTCAGTCCTGGAGCAACAGCATCCGATGCAGAAATACTAAGTCTCTGGTATTCGGGCCAACTGAGGGCTATCTGCAAGCAGATAACCGATGCAGAAATACTAAGTCTCTGGTATTTGGGCCAACTGAGGGCTATCTATATGCCATAGTTTAGGTTCTCTCCCCTTCACTCCTCTTCATGCGCATGCATGCCTGGAAGAATGGGAAGTAGTTGTGTTGTCCTACCTCCATGATGACTCTACCAGGGTCTTGCCTCCCTCGAGGAGATAAACTCCCTGTATATCCTTGACCTTTTCCTGAGATTAACTGCAGGGAGTACTTGTGTGTCTGTGTCTGTGTGTGTGTGTGTTTGTCTACTTCTGTAAGCTGGACACACCCATCTTCCATTAACAGCTGATTACACGCTTCAGCCTTTGATGAAAATTAATGTCACCAAGCCGTAGTGAGAGCTTTATTCTTCTATGCCAAGATGCTAACACTGTGATGTATAATTTGCAGGAGAGTAAACTTCACATGTTCCCTACCTTGATAATTATCTCTTACTCATCCTGTCAAGGGACTCCTTGGTTGCATCCCATAAGTGGATTATCTCAAGATCACATTCTTTGTGGTAACTAAACTGGGAAAAGTCCTGCCTAATCCCATCTCTGCAGATTGCCTTCATCACCATAGAGCTTAATACCAAGTGTCAGTTCTTACCTATAGAGAGAAGACCCCAGGGCTTCATGAATTTGGGAACTGAAGTGAGGCTGTAGCAGGTGCATCAGATGTGTGTAGAACTAAACTACAGTCACAAGCTATGCCAGTTAAAGGAGTAACTGGCTACCAGTGTCATAAATTTAGTTGGTGTCAACAGGCATTTCTTCCATAACTAGAGAATCTACATTTTTTCTTTCTCTTTCACATTTGTGTTGCTGCCAAATTTGAGCATCCTTTGCAGGAAAAGAAAGAAATTTCTCTCATCTGCATATAGCTTTCATCAAAATAAACAAATATAAAGAATGATATTAAACATTTTTCAAGGAAGCATTTTATTTCTTTCATTATTTATTTCATTATTATTCATTAAATATTAAACATTTCATTATTTATTTTTTAATAAATAAATATTAAATATTTCATTATTTATTTATTTTTGCAGGAAACAGACTGCCTGCCTTGCTTGGATTACTTTTGAATACTTAGTAATGCTGTACAATTATATATTTTCTGTTATTATTTTTTGTTTTGTTTTGACTTAAGACAAGTTTAAGTTCGCTACTTCTACTACTGTTGTCTGATCTGATTGATATACAGTGATTAACAGAGAAGTTTCTTACACTGTTTTGTTTTTGGACCCACTACACTTTAGTGGGTTGTTTTGAGACTTCGGGGATACCACGGAGATTACTTGCATTTTATTTATTTTAGAACAACAACTTTGTTCTTGGAAGACTCCCATTTTGAACATAGTACACATACTTTGGCAGTGCACATATGACTGAAGGTGTCTGAAAATAATGTCTACAAGACTTTTTCTGGAAGATGTTTCATCTTCGTAAAGCATATATCAAGGACACACACAGTTTCCCAACGCTCAGTATACCGCCTTTGTAATATGTCATACCTCCTTTTATGCTCAGCAAGTGATAGAAATTGTGATGTATGTAATGTATAATCAATGTGACTTAAACCTTTTTACACAAATACAGTCCCTCTACTCCTAGGAGTAAGACTTTTGAAACAGTGTACTTGCTTTGGCTGAGAAGAGTAATTACCCAAAAGGGAAATATGCTCTACTTCATTTTGAAATGTTGTACTGATATTGTACTGGCGTCTGCCTGTGGGAAATCTCATTTGTAACAGGGTAAACTTCTTTTTAGTGATAGGAATAGTCCGAAACAGAAGGTATGTAAGGCATACTTTTCTGTAAATTATTTTATCTCCTTTTGCGTAAAACCGTCACACAGCACTGTCTCCTACCTATTGTGGTCCATTTCTGATAGGGTACACATCTTGGACTGCAAGTCATTGCACAAAGTCCACAAAATAAAATAGGCAGGACTGTGCGGGGGTGGGTACTTACTGTTCTTAAATGGACTTTTATGGTCCTGTTTTATATTGTTTGCCTGAAATAGGATGGTTTAAAATTAAACAATACATATATTTTCCACACCTATTTCTAAGTGTATAAAAGTCAATATGTTTAACATTGTAAAGTATTTCTCTCTTTTTTTTTTTTTTTTTTTTTTATTATTTGTTACTGAGGCTGTGGTGGTGCAGCGGTTAGTGTTGTCACCTCACAGCAAGAGGTTCTCCAGTTCTATTCTCGGCCGGAGCGCCTTCTTTGTGGAGTCTGCATGTCCTCCCCACGGTCGAGTGACGTTTAAAGACATGCAGGTAGGTGCGTGCATTAATGGGTGTGCCTTCTTTGAAGGTTCGGTGTCGGGCTGGCACCTCGGCACTGTAAAAATCCACTGCCAGTCATTAGCGGACTGGAGTTCCGCTGTGGCGACCCCTAACTGGGAAAAAGCCGAAAAGTCATTAGTTTAGAGGATTGCTTGTCTGTGACTATTAAAGGCGTGTTGCTTTAGAACACTACCTGTGTTTCATGATTTTTGGAAATTATTGCGACTGTGCTCATCAATGAAGTTTTAAGACTACTAGTTTTCTGTTTTTTATTTTTTCCATGACACTCATGTTGGTGAGGTTGGAACTAGACAGATTCCTGTGCTTGTTCATTTTTTTTTTTAATTCTGGTGCAAAAGAAACACACAGAGAAATCATCAAGAGTTCTGCTGCAGTTAGCACAAAATGTTTCAGAGCTGTGCCGTGGCTTAGATTAGTGGATTTTTGTAACAGAAAGAAAATGTTTTGCTTCTAGTTTTGCAATGTCATCACTTTAATTAAGACAAAACAGTATACTGTTTCTTGATGAGTGATGAACCATTTTTTATAGGACATGCAGAAATATTATCTTTGTATTCTTAATGCTTTGTCATGTCAGGTAGAAAGAACAGGCCATTAAAGTATATTTTAACTTTTTGCTTTGTTTTTGTCTTGATAGAGAATGCCAAGCAAGGTGGGCTAAGCAGCTTGCTAGTGCTGCTGCAAAAGTTATTGACACGTGAGTATGTACAGTGTGATGTATTTCATTATTTTTCTGCAGTCCTGATAATGTGGCTTTATTTTGGTATGCTATAAATCCAGAGACATCCCTTCAGTTGCAGAGAAGCATTCGTTATTGTATGTATACCTTACGTAACTATTATAACTGGCTATTTTGACTTATTTTAACTGTAAAGCACATGTAGTAGTACTATAATGAGTTCATGAAAGTATGACTTTTACAGCTAAAGGAACATTTCTTCTTTATGTCTGTCAATAAAGTCAATTTGGAAATACTGTCCATGAGGTTTCTTTATAAACAAAAGTCCTAAACAGATTGCACATAAAGTTATAAAATCTGTCAGCCAAAGCTCATTGAGCTGTCAGTGCTAAAGTACTGGCCTTGCAAATTCTATTCTGAGTTACTTGAGGTGTAAATCATATTCAGTTGCTGTATAATTCTTGTTTCGCCTATGGGATTATTGGCTGGGATACATGCTCTCCCTGTGTCTTTATGGCTTTTTGCTTCTGTTTCTGTTTCATACCACATCTAGAGTTTCCACCTTTGCATAGGCCCATAGTGGGGCTTTTTTATGGGAACATGACATTTTGCAGGACAAACCATTCCTATGGGTAGTGCAAAGATTGGAGTTCATCTGATTTTGTTTTTTGTCATTTTGTATCACATCTAGGTGTTTCAAACACAAAATAATTGTTTTATATAACTGTTACAAGAGGTTTAGGAAATATTTTTCACCCGCAAATCTTCGGATATTTTATAATTCTTGATGTTTTTCACAGGAAAGAACTGGCCAAATATGGGTTTTCCTGTCCTGTGTAAAGAGGGACAGGTGGGTAACCCTACCCACATTTAAAAGACATGCAGTTAGTGGAAGTGATAATGCTGTAATTGTGCCATAAGCATATGTAGTGTGTGTGTATGGGTGTACGTGAGAGAGAGAGAGTTTCTTATGAAGAAATGACTAGTGATTCTTGCCTTACTCTTGTTGCTTATCATGGCAGGCTGAGGTTCTCCTTGACTCAGTCTGGTAAAGCAGCTTTTGAAAGTAATTGGATGGAGGCAGTTTTCTTTGTAATACGCCCACCTATGTTATGCTCTCATGGATGAAGACATATGCAGCAGTATAAACTCACATTTGGCAGGTTATATTTATATATTTTCTTTCTTATTAAATATAAAAATATCAGAATCAGTTTTTCTTCACCCAAAGCACTTTTTTAAAATCCTAAAGAGATTTTTACCCTTGTCTCTTTCTTTGTGTTACTGGTGAATCCAGACTTCTGAAGGTAAGTCAAGGTTGCATGACAGTGTACAAACAGTAAACTACAATCTGCAAAGAAGTCAGGAATTAAAGCTTCCTTTAGCAGAATAAAATCATTTTTAGCATAAAGACTTTGCCTCCACCACACCCTCATACCAGACCCATATGTATATGTTTTTGTTAAGAGGATATACAAGTAGTTTTTAAGTTGTGGAAAGAGATAGCCATTAGTTTTGTGAGTTTGTTTGTGTATGTTTTTCCATTTAGTCTTGTGAAATTTAGCATTTTAAGCTGTCGGTGAAATGAGATTCATTGAAATGAGTTGTCAGTGTTTTGAAATTTAGGTGATTTGGTCTCAGTGAAATGAATGTCAGTGAAATGGGATTTTGGTGAAGTGAAGTAGACTTGTGTATGTATGTATGTATGTATTTGTCTCAGTGAAATGAATGCCAGTGAAATGGGATTTTGGTGAAGTGAAGTAGACCCGTGTGTGTGTGTGTGTGTGTGTGTGTGTGTGTGTGTGTGTGTGTGTGTGTGTGTGTGTGTGTGTGTGTATATATATACATATATATATATATATATATATAGATATATATATATACACACACACACACACATATATATACATATATATTTATAGATAAGAATTTCTTAGTGATATTATTTAAAGAGTAATAGTATTAGAATTACTTAAATCATTAAAATTTTTTAATATTTGTAGAGAATTGTTGTGCCTCTTAGCTAGCTATCTAGATAGTTTAACACAGTCATCTTTTGTGTGTGTGTGTGTGTGTTACTATTTCCATGGATGGTGGAGCTGTCCTCATCCTGGTCCTCAAGAAGTCCAGTGAAAGAGGAATGCCAACAATGATGAGAATATTTCTCAGAATGCAAATACAGCTTCAGGTGGTATCAGTACCAACCTCTAGGAATGTACTGAGTGCAGGTCCCTCTACATCTCCTCTAACTTCTTGTCCAGAACCAGATCGCTCATTGTCATCCATAGCTTTGGGCCCAATCTAGCATTGAGCAACTTTACCAGAACAGACAGTTCAGGTGACTTCAACTCCGACTGGTTCCCTACCTCTTTCAGGTTTGATCTGTTTGGATCTGGCAGAGTCTTAGAGTTGAAATTTTGGCATCAGGACTTGGGGGGTGTTTGACCCCAAAAGTTTTGGAACTGTCATTTCTCCCTGGAGCTTCAGTTCTAGATAAGGGGTCTATATCATTTGAGCACTTGGTTAATTGAGCGAATCGCTATTTGTCGAACTGAATTAAATGAAAGCTCAATTAAGCGAATGCTCGATTAAGAGAATTTTTTTCCCAGGGGAAAGGACGTGGTTGGCCATCATTGGATATGTGCCCTTTTCCCTACTGTAGTGTGAACTCAGAGTTGGTAGATTTAGTTAATTGGGGTGTGGGGGGCACAGCTCCCCACTTTGCAGAGTTTTAAATGTAGTTTTGTTGTTCTGATCGGTGGGTGGGCAGCTGTTTTCTTCCCCCAGAAAACTTTTCACTTTGAGCATTTGATTAATTGAGCTTTCTCTTAATGCAGTTCGACAAATAGTGATTTGCTTAGTTAAGCATTTGCTCAAATGATATAGACCTGCTAGATAACTTGGTGCTGAGATCAGCCTCGGTGTTGAGACCAGCCTGTGTCAAGGCTTCCCTGTTTTCTGAGGATAGGAGAGAGCCTATGGAGGCTATGGCTCAAGAAAGCAGGGGAGCACAGACCCATTCTGGACCTGATTCATTCAAATCTGTATGTCAAGACAAAATTCAGGATAGTCACACTGCAATCCGTTTGTATCTACTAAAGAAGAACAACTGGATGTGGTCAGTAGATCTAAAGGATACATACTGTCATATGAAGATAAAGAAGCGTTCAAGGACATTTCTCCGTTTCTAGCTGGGAGCCGTTCATTGTCAGTTCAGAGCCTTGCCATTTGGGCTCACCACAGACCTAGGGTGTTCACCAAAGTTATGGCAGCTGGCAGTGGCGGCAGTGCATCTGTGCTTACTAGGGATCCAGGTTTTCCCATATCTTCACGATTGGCTTCTCACTGCTACAACTGACAGTCTATTATCATACCACTGGACCTTTTGCTCCAGGTAATGCAGGATCTAGGCGTCACAGTAAACACTTCCAAAAGCCATCTTATGCTGACTTAACAGATTTTATTGGATACCACCTGAGTACTAACTTACAGACTGCCTGTCTTCCAATGCCCAGGTTTCTTTCTGTCTGTCTCACTGCAGCTCAAGTTCTTCACCACCTTTGTCCACCACCAAGGCTAATCCTTTGTCTATTGGATTTTATGGCATCCACAATCATCATGGTCATATTCTTCAGATTCTATATGAGGTTTCTTCAGTGGACTCTAGCACTACAGTGGTTGCAAAGGGTCTGTCCAGTCCACACCAAAATAAGATTGACTCAGATTTTCAACCAACATATTTCTTAGTGGATAACATCTCATTTGTTGCTAGACAGACAGCCATTCTTAATGGTAGTAACAATGGATGCTTCACTTTTAGGGTGGGGAGAGCATTTCTAAGGGAAGATAGTCCTGGGCACATGGTAACATATAGCAGCTGATCTTCACATTAGCGTTCTTGAGATGAGTGGTCCTGCATTTCAGGCCTTTCAGGACAGTCTCCCCAGAGGTATGATTCAGGTATGGACAGGCAGGTATGGACAGGCAGTATGTTGGTAGTCGGGTACATCAGTAAACTGGAAGGAACCCACTCTATCCCTTATGCCTTGAAGTCATAAGAGTCATTGCAGTGGGTGATGTCTTTACACTGTTTTCTAATAGTAATGCATAACCCAGGGTCATTCACTGTTCTGTCAGATAATCTGAGTAGCTCTAACCTAATTCCTCACAAGTGGTCTCTCAGTCCAACAGTGACAGATCTGATCTTCAGTCACTTGGGCCAACCTTGTTGTGATCTGTCTGCATCCCATTTAAACCCATATTGCAGAAGTTATTTTGCCATGATCCCTCTGCAGGGAGAGTCACCGAGGGATGCAGTAGTCCACAACTGTCCCCTGGGTCTCCTTTATGCTTTTCTGTCATTGTTGCTGTTGAACAGCTTTATAGAGAAAGCAAGAGTTAGTGCAAGGCCGTGTTCCTCATTGCCCCTTTCTGACCTCAGCAGACATGGTTCCCATTCCAGTTGCGGCTTCTAAGTGCATCCTCCATGGAAACTGGATCATTATCCAGCTCTGTTGACTCATCCATCCGGTCTCCCTCCCTCCCCCCGACCAAAAGCCACAGAATTAACCTCCTGGTTCCTCCAATTATTATTAACTCTAACATTAGCCAGAGATGCCAGGCTTTTATCACCAGTTCAGATTTTAACAGCATCTCAAAATATGCCACTACCATGATGTACCACAGTAAATAGAAAAGGTTTTGGGCATCATCTAAAGGTCTAGACACCTTTTCAGCATCTGTTCCCTGCATTTTAGAGTTTTTCTCAGAACTTTTTCACAATGGGTCTAGTTATTCAACTAATGAAGTTCAGTTGGCTGCCACCTCTAGCTTTCATATTGGCCAACATGACTCTTCATTAGCCTTTTTGAAAATGTCTAAAGCTTTCTTAAAGGGAACTTTTCTATTCTGACCCCTGTTCAGATTACTCAGCTCCTCCTTGGGATATCACTGTCATGTTACAGGCATTGACTCTGCCACCATTTAAACCAGCAGCATCAGTGGATTTAAAATGCCTATCTTTTAAAACAGTCTTCCTGGTGGCTGTCACTTCAGCTAAGTGTATATCAGAGATGCACTGTCCTGCAAAGCAACATATTTTTTTTTTCACAAGGGTAGAGTTTCACTGAAAACTGTGCCCTTCCTTCCTTCCTAAGGTGGCATCCAAAGCTAATCTAAATCAAGCAATAACTCTACCAATCTTTTTTCCTCAATTTTCAAATAAAGGCGAATACATGCTTCACATGCTGGACATCCATCGCTAGCTCAGGTTTTATCTTCCTAGAACTAAACCTTTCAGAGAGTCTGATCAACTATTCGTAATCTTTTCCATGCAAAAACTGTGAAAGGTAGCGACTTGGGTAACTCTGTGTACATTGGTATCTGATTGTATTTTATTTGTGTACAATACAAAAAGGTTTGTCTTTAAAATCTAAGCCTAAGGGTCATTCCACAAAGGCAGTGGCTACTTTTACAGACTTTGCCAGTAGGTAGCTATTGATGATATATGTGCAGCTGCTACTTGGTCAGCAGTTCACACATATATATTGCATTATAAACTGGGTGAACAGTCCAGATCTCATTCATCCTTTGGCTCCACTATTCTTAGCAATGTTCTTTTTGATACCTCCCAGACCTATGTGCCTGAAAATCTGTTACACAGTTGAATCGGATGAAAATAAACAACATTAGATATGAAATTTATACACTTGCCCTAACAATAGATCCATGTTGTTTAATTTTCATGTGATTCAACCCCCCCCCCCATTTGCCCCGTCCCAGATTGTCACAAATGAAACTCAAAGGAGTAGTCGACTTTTTCACTCCCTGTCAGTAAGCAGTCACCATTGCCAGTGTTGTGTAACCATATCATAGTCTTTTTCATTCCGTTCAGAAATGAATCAGAATATCCATTATTTCACTACAGTAAATATTTTTCCATGTACTTTGATAAAATATTTTATCAGGGAGGCAAACTTGATCTCAGGTAGTAAGGTGGACACTGAGGAATTATGGGTAGGGAGGGGTAAGATCTGACAACCCGCAGTTGAACCAGAAGAAAATCGGACAACATAGATCTGTCGTTATGGCAAGTGCATACCATTGGTTATCTTCTTGTGAGGAAAAATATGCTTTAACTTTTAGATTTTTCTGTTGCACGGGGCACTTACAGTGTGTCTATATGACTCTGCTGATACTTCGTCCAGGACTGTGACCACTGGTATTGTTTTGAGAGGACTTGCATAGCTGAATTCTCAGAACTTCCCAGTTGATATTAAAAATGAGATTTAAAATTCTCCCTTGGATAGAGATTTAATGTTTGGACCCTCTGCTTCAGAAGTGATCAAAAAGTGTGATGAATGGGCAAACTGATCGAGGAAATTTCTAAGATTTTTCAGCTCTCCTTTTCCAAATTTTCCAGGGAATTTCCCATCTCTTCATCCAGTTTTGGTGAAAAAAAAAACAGAACAAACAATCTCAACAAAACACATGTAAACAGATGTTTAAGAAGAAATGGCAAGAGGGTTCCAATAAGAAGTGCCGGGCCTCGCCAGGTCAAGGACAGTCCAACAAGTCTGAATGACTGTTCAAGAGATCTGTGACCATGGCCCCTTTTTTTCCTTTCATAAAGTGTGAATCTCCATTTTTCTCTTTAACAACAGATATTCTGAAAATCATTCATCAAAGTTACAGGTGGCATTAGGAGGAAATTTTTCCTTTCCAGTAAGTCATTCTTCATCTTCCATATCACTCTTTTTTGTTTCCACCCATGGTTCTTCACATGGTGTCCCAATGAGTGGTAGAACCAGTCCCCTCTTCCCTGGTAGGGAATGGTTTTTATTCAAGGATGCACATTTTTCCAAAGAAAGGTTTTGGATACAATTTAAGGATTTTTTCCTTAAAAGTGTTTGTGGTAGTACCCACATTCAAAATGATTTCTCTTCACAACCCGTCATCTCTTCTTCCACCAAGTTTCCTGGCAGCACTAGACTTACAGATGCTTATCATCACATCTCCATTCATGCAGACTTCAGACATTTATTAAGGTTTTTGTGTGTCTAGATCACATTATCAGTTCTCAGTCTTACCCTTTGGAATATCCACTTCACCAGGAGTGTCCAGTTATTGCTCATTACAGGCTGTAAGGTGTCCTCATTTTTCCATATTTAGATGACTTGCTTATCTTTGCCAAGTGTCAAGAATCTTCTTCTTGATTGAGAGATCTCTTACACAAGCTGTGATTCCATGAGAACATTTGAAAGTCTTTCTTGATTCCTTCATGCAGGATTGTGTTCCTGGGATATCAACTAGACACCTCAGTTCAAGGAGCTTTCATCTGACAGGAAATAGTCAATCTTTCTCTGTATATATTTCTAAGGTTTTCCACTCAGACTTTGGATTTTGAATCTCCTAGCATTTGTGGTTCAGTTGATACCCTGACAAGTCTCCACATGAGCAAGATACAGTGGTATCTGAAATCTCTCTGTCCCAGGATCTACACCCTTTTATCTTTTCAAACCCCAGTGCGGGGGTTTGTTAGAAGAGAAATTGTTTGGTGGAGACAACAGATATCTTTAAATCCAGGTCTTCTCTTGTCCCTCCCTTCCCACTACAAAGTGGTCAGTCACTACAGAAAATTTGGACTTTGCGTGGGTAGCAGTTTCAGGAGGTGTAAATGTGTGCAGTGGGTGTGGGACACCAAGGACAAACATATGCACATAAATCTGAAGGAGAAGCTTTCCCTGATCAAGGTACTTGATCAGCTCACTAAAGCATCTTTGGTCACTGGAACTTCTTCAAATGGTTACAGACAATACCTCAGTCATGTAGTACATTGAACAAGCAAAGGGAAACTAGGTTGTACCACCTATGCAGACTAGCCATGATAGCTTGAGATCTAGTTTCATAGCACAATGTCACTTTACAGGCATTCTTCATTCTGATAGAGCAAAATTGTGTGGCAGACAAGCTGAGCAGGATGAGGGCAGACCCTCACAAATGGAAATAACTTGAGGGGTCTCTCAAGATTTGATCCATCTGTTAGGATGCCTTTTCTTTTCATTGGACAGGAATGTTTATGCATGCTTTTCTACCCTTTCCACTAATATCCTAGGTGCTTTTGAAGACACAGAAGGAATCTGCCAAGAGCATTATGGCAACTCCCTTATTTTGGAAATGGCGAGTAGCAATTACTACAAGCTTCCTCACTGTCTTGCTCTACTCGCACAAGAACAAGGGTGTTTGATACACCCCATCATCAGTCAACTTCAGTTGACTGCCGAGATAATAGGGTTCTAGTTCCTTTTAAGCACCTGTTTACTGAGGACATGCAGCAGGTACTAATGGAGGTAAGAAAGCTTGTTACTAGAAAATCCTATATTAGCAAATGGGAAAGGTTTTCTAGTTCGCACCAACAACAAAAATTGCACCCAATTCAGCGCTAGTTATTTTCTGGTTCTGAAATATTTGTGTGTCTTACTATCCTATGGCCTTTTTTATTCCTCTATCAGGGTTCATTGATTTGCTATTTCAGCGTGTGTCTGCTCATGGATCATTCTCTTTCAATGCAGTCTCATGTCAACAAGTTCTTGAAGTTGGGTTTGCATAAGTGGCCTCCAAGAAAACTGGTGGCCCCTCCTTGGGATCTAAATTTTATGTTAGAGAAGCTAACAGTTACTCCATTTGAACCAGCTAATCTGGTTCATTTGATGTTTTTAATATGGAAAATAATTTTACTGATTGTGTTGACCTCTGCAAGAAGGCTGTCTGAGTTGCAAGCTCTTAAAGTGAGCCAACCCTTTCCCATCTTCCACTGGGACAGAGGTGCTCTGAGAACTAATCCATGTTAAGTTGTCTATCTCGCCTTCATTCTTGCTGGATGGGTTCGGAGCCGACCTCGGCTCCGACTCGGCCACTCTAAAAGCTCGAGAGTTGGTTCCACCGGCTCGAGGCTCCCCCTATATCCCACAATGCTAGGCGTGAGTTACCTCAGATCTCGTTTGCCGCTACAGCGATCGAGGTGTGTTTTCTACCGGCTCCAGGTTAGTGAAAGTTTAGACTAGTTTAAAATTCTTTAAACTTAGGCTAGTTAGTGTAAAATTCTTTCCCACTTAGTGTAGTGGACTTGTTTATCCCTTACTATCTTTCCAGCCCCCTCCTTTTATAAAGAACACTTAGTTCTTCCCTAAGGCCTTCGGGCCCTTCCATCCCTTCCTTAGAAGTGTGTATGTGTTACTTAGGGAATTTTATTAACTTACCTTTAGTTTTAAATAATTCCCTTTTTAAGCCTATCAGTGTAATCTGTGTGTGTGTGTTTTTGTGTGTGATTACACTTCAGGTTCCTTGAGTATGTCCAAGGATACAAAGGTCTCAGGCTTCAAGAAGTGTGACTCGTGCTGTCAGAAAATGTCTCTGACGGACGGTCACACTTCTTGTGTGTATTGCCTGGGACCTTTACACCTGCAGGACTCTTGTGCTGTATGCCATGGCTTCAGCCCTAGAGTCCTGCAGGAGAGAAAAAATAAACTCATTTTGGGGGGTTTAATTAAGCCTGAAGGTTCCCTTCCTGTGTCTTCTGGGAAACCTTCCAAGGCTTCTAGGACCTCGGCTCCAGCTTCAGAGTCGAAGCCTAAGGCTTTGAAGCCTACTGCTTCATCGGCTCCGGCTGGAGCCGATGAGTCTGTGACTGCTGTTTCAGTGGTTTCCTCGGCTCCGGCCGGGGCCGAGGCATTAGAGAGTCATGGGTCGGCTCCGATCCTACCATCGGAGCCGACATCTAGAAAGAGATCGAGGTCACCGTCCCTTGGCTCCGTTCATTCGGCTCCAGCGTCTCCCCTGCTGTCTGAACGGAGCCATAGATCTCACTCCTCCAGGTCATCGAGGCTATCAGATCACGACCTCCAGAGGGTAGTGAGTAGACTTTTGAAGTCCGAGGCACTGGCCCAAATGCTCCAGAGTCCGACTCATCAGTCGATGCCTCAGCTTGTTCCAATTAATATTCCTCCTCCAACTCCTTTGAGCTCGGAGCCAGGGCATCTCGGAACCGAGACTGTGGTAGCGTCGGAGCCGATACATTTGTCTTCGGCTCCGTCGTCGGCTCCGATTTCTTCCTTTGAAGAATCTCGGCGCCGGACTTCCCTCATCGGCTCCGAGGGGGTGAGTGGCATCGGACCCTTGTCCGACCCCCCTCTCCCTCTCGGTGCTACGGCGCTGGTGAGTTCGGCTCCGACATCGGCCTCGGAGCCATCTCTGTTGGTGCCGAGGGAGGTTCTCAGCTTCTCGGAGCGGGGACCTCTGGCTCTGCCTGACAGGGGTGCATTCGAGGTCATGCGGAGTGTGTTGGAACCTTGTTCGACTCCACAGTCGGCTCCGTCCGCCCCTCCCACTTCGGTGCCTTTGGTTATGTCGACTCACTCCCTCATCCCAGACCGCAGAGAGCAAGCTCCTCAAGAATCCCCTGTGGGGATCTCATCCTCTTCCGAGGCCTCTCCTGAATTGGCAGGGGAGCCCCCTAGGAAGAGAAAGTGTAAGAGGAAGCACTTAGACTCACCTGAGTCTGTCACCTCTGACACAGATTTAGAGGATTCCGAGGGTTCCCCACGTTCCCCTTCTGAAGATGTCTCTTTCGCAGAAATTCTAGAGATCCTGAAACAGAGGGGAAATTGGCCAGCCCTTAACCCTTCGGAGGATGAATCTGTGTATGTTGAGGCGTTTGGCTCTTGTCCTTCCACCTCCTGGGTGTCCCCCCCCCTTTGATCCCCTCATGCAGGTGGTTGCAAAGAAGGCCTGGACGGCTCCTGATTCAGTGGACCCTACTCCCAGGAGACCCTCCAAATTTATAACAGCACCAACTGACAAGCAATTTCTCACAAAAGGTGTTTCTGTGGATGCTATGGTGGTAGCTGCTGCCACCAAGAAGGAACTAGCTGATCCTTCGGTGCCTGTCCATCCACCTAACAAGGAATCCAGGTCTATGGACAGGTACGGAAGCGGATGTTCTCATCAGCGACCTTTGCAATGCGTCGCTGAACTACCTATGCCATTTTACTCGTCTTCAAAGGGACTTGATCAAGGAAGCGAGTGATATGTTGAAGGATCCTACAGCTGCGGGTTTTCAGGACAAGATGAACACTCAGCTGGCTACCCTGAACTCCATAGCTAACTCCTCCATGCCTCCTTTCTTATGCGGCTGATGGAGTGAGCAGGGCGCAGGGACAGGTGTGGCCTTACGCAGGCACGCCTGGATGCGGTTATGCAACTTTGGACCCTTTAAAACGTCATTCACTAATTCCCGGTTTGATGGATCATCTCTTTTTGGTCCTCAAGTGAAAGAAACCTTGACTAGGTGCGAGACAGATGGCAAGACTCTTTCTGCCGTCGGAGTCCATTTTTCTACTCCTTCTAGGCCTTACCCCAAAGGCCAGAAAAGTGGAAAAATGTGGTTCCGTAAACAATCTCAAGGGACTTCGCCTGACGCACAGAGTCGGGTTCCCGCCAGAGGCAGAGGGGGGAACAACAATGGTAGACGTCGCCCTAGAGGCAGGGGGGGTCCGCAGAACCAGGGCAATCGTGAAGTCTTCTCTGATAAGCCCTTTCAGCATCCCTGAGGTGTTGCCCGACTGCCTACCTTCGGAGGCAGTCGGGGGAAGATTGTCACTGTACCCAAAAGCCTGGCTATCCCTGACTCAAGACAAATGGGTACAGTCCATCATTTCGAGGGTTATTCCATTCCCTTCTTCGCATTCCAAACCAATCAAAAATCCCTTCCAGATGTTCCACCGCTCAAAGGGATCTTGCAGCTTTGGAAATTTCAAAGCTGCTTGCAAAAAGAGCAATTCAGCCAGTTCCAGCAGACCAGCAAGGATCCGGAATCTACTCCAGGTTCTTTTAGTTCCAAAGAAAACAGGGGACTGGAGACCAATTTTGGATCTCAGTATCTTGAACAAGTCAGTCAAGAAAACAAGATTTCGGATGGTCACGCTGCAGTCCATCCTCCCCTTTTGGGGAAGGGGAGGCGGGATGTGCTCTAAAGATCTTCAGGATGCGTACTATCACATAAAATGAAAAGACGCTCCAGAAGATTCCTCCGCTTCAGGCTGGGAACCAGTCATTTTCAATTCAGGGCCCTGCCCTTTGGTCTCACCACTGCCCCCCGGGTGTTTACCAAATGCATGGCAGTGGTAGCTTCTCACCTGAGACGACAAGGATTCCAGGTGTTTCCATATTTGGACGACTGGCTCCTTACAGCCCCCACCAAGCATCTTCTTCTAATGGCCAGGGACTACACCTTTCGCACTTGTCGAAATTTAGGCATTTCAATAAATTTCGAAAAGTCTGTTTTGTCGCCTTGTCGTACTATTACCTTCATAGGCGCAAATCTAGACACAATCAACATGTCATGAGGCTAACAGATCAGAGAATAACAGACATACACAAAATGGTCTCGCTCCTCTTCAGCAGCAACAGAATCAAAGCCAGGTTAGTTCTGAAAATGTTGGGGATTATGGCGGCTGCCATATCTCTGCTTCCATTAGCCAGATTCCACATGAGAATCCTTCAATGGATGCTCTTCACGCAATGGTCGTACCAGCAACTTCCTATGTCTCACACCATTATAATCACACAAACATGCAGAAATCATCTTCTGTGGTGGATGTCTTCCCCTCAGCTCTTATTGGGAAGACCCTTTGTTCCTTCCCCTCCGGTTGCTACTCTGACAACGGACGCCTCCCTGATCGGGTGGGGGGGGCATTATCAGGGCAGAACTGTCCAGGGCACTTGGCAACCAGAAGAATGCCACTTGCACATAAATGTTCTAGAGATGAGAGCAGTGCTTTTAGCGTTGCAAGCCCTTCAAGACTCTCTTCCCTTGGGAACGATAGCAATCCAGACGGACAATATGTCTGTAGTGTGGTATATCAACAAACAAGGCGGAACCAGGTCCTACCCCCTGTGTCGAGAAGCACTCAGACTGTGGCAGTGGGCGATTTCTTCTCAGCGGTTTCTGATAGCAACGCACATTCCCGGGAAGTCCAATCAAATTGCGGACAAGTTGAGCAGAGCTATCCTCATGCCTCACGAGTGGTCTCTGAAAGACTCTGTAGTGAGAGAAATTTTTCTCAAGTGGGGTCAGCCTTGCTGCGATCTTTTTGCTACTCCCCAAAACAGCAAGTGCAGAGATTATTTCACCCTATTCCCGCTACCAGGCCAACCCAGCAGAGACGCTCTAGTCCAAGTTTGGCCCCGGGGACTTCTGTATGCATTTCCTCCCTTCCCACTAATCTCTCAAGTGATACAGATAGCTATCGCTCAGAAGGCCTCCTTGATCCTCATTGCTCCTTACTGGCCTCGACAGGTTTGGTTCCCCTTTCTACATCAGTTTCTGTTGGAGCAACCTTGGCATCTGGACCTAGTTCCAGATCTTTTGATCCATCAGTCGGGTCAGTTTCATCGCTCCCTTCCCTCTCTGAACCTCACTGCTTGGTTCCTCCAATTCCAACTTTAGCCAGGCTTCCTCAAATATCTCACTCTGTTCGAGATATTTTGATAGCTTCCCATAAATCTTCCACTCGAAAGATTTATTTGAGTAAGTGGAAACGTTTCGCCTATTGGGCTCAAGGAAGGGAAATAGATCCTTTCACTGCTTCCATCCAAATGGTCCTTGATTTTCTAGCTGAACTCTTCCATGCAGGTTCATCTCCTTCTACTCTTAAAGTTCAATTGGCAGCTATTTCTAATTTTCATGTGGGCATTTCAGATTCTGCCATCATGTCCCACAAGCTTTGCAAAGCTTTTTTGAAGGGAGTTTTTCTACTCAGACCTCCGGTAAGAAATCCTCCTCCTCCTTGGGACCTAAATTTAGTTCTCAGTTCTTTAATTCTCTCCCCTTTCGAACCTGCATCCTCCTGTTCTTTAAAATTACTATCCTGGAAGACTCTCTTTCTAGTAGCTATTACTTCAGCTAGAAGAGTTTCAGAACTTCATGCACTCAGCTGTCGACCTCCTTATCTGTTGTTCCATAAGGACAGGGTATCTTTATGAACCAACCCGTCCTTTTTACCTAAAATAGCCTCCACGGCTAACCTAAATCAAAGCATTGACCTCCCGGTGTTTTTTCCAGAATATTCTAACAGATCTGAACAAAGATTACATTGGCTAGATGTTCATCGTCAGTTAAGGTACTATTTGGATAGAACAAAACAATTCAGAAAATCTGACCAGCTGTTCATCTCTTATGCAGAAGGCAGAAAGGGACTTTCAGTTTCAAAGGTATCATTATCCAGATGGCTAACATCCCTGATTTCCCTTGTGTATGAAATTAGACACCAAAAGCTGCCTAGCAAACCTAAAGCCCATTCTACCAGAGCCTTGGCTACTTCTATAGCCTTCCAAGATAGACTGCCTATTGACACCATTTGTGCAGCGGCTACTTGGGCTACTCCTCACACTTTCATTTCTCATTATAAGTTGGATTTAGCCTCTAGACATAGAGCTAACTTTAGTTCCACTGTTCTCAAGAGTCTGTTCCGTTAGGCCACCCGGGACAAGGTGCTAGGGACGCGGTCCCATCCAGCAAGAATGAAGGCGAGATAGACAACTTAACTTATAGAAGTTATGTTCTTACCATAACGTTCCATGTTAGTTGTCTTCTTCTCGCCTTCTTCTTGCGTCCCACCCTCCTTCCCCCTGGCCTGGACAGACCTAGAGGAGTTTTGATTGTGACCTCTCTTTCTACCACCTCTTTACTTTAGGTATATGCTCTGCTGTGCATATTTCCTGGATCAGGATGTAGGTCACCCTTCTCCCTTGTTTATAGAGGTGGACTTTGTTACTAGTTATTTTACTACTATTATAGGCAGTGCCTAGCTTACAAACGAGATCTGAGGTAACTCACGCCTAGCATTGTGGGATATAGGGGGAGCCTCGAGCCGGTGGAACCAACTCTCGAGCTTTTAGAGTGGCCAAGTCGGAGCCGAGGTCGGCTCCGAACCCATCCAGCAAGAAGAAGGTGAGAAGAAGACAACTAACATGGAACGTTATGGTAAGAACATAACTTCTATTTCTTTTATGTTTAAGTGGTATCCAGTTTTACTTTTAGCTAAACTGTCCATCTCCTCTCTTTCTTTCCTGAACTAAAAATGAGGGAAAAAGGATAATTCATACCTTGGATGTTTGTAGGCAACTCCGGTACTGTCTTGACAGAACTATATCTTTCAAATCTTTGAATCAGTTGTTCATTTCCTGTGATGGTATGAAGAAGAGCCAACCTGTGCCAAAACAGACCATTTCCATTTGTCTGTCTAAGGCTGTTACCTTTTGTTATATGTGTCATAGCAAAACTATTGCAGGCAGGGTCGAGGGCAGCTGTACCAGGGGTGCATATTCATATATAATATGTATGTATGTATGTATATATGTGCATATCTCCTCTCTCTCTCTCTGTATGTATATGTAATATATATGTGTGTTTTTTTTTAATGTATGGTTCTATGTGCTTAGACTGCTGACGTGTGTGTGCATGTGTGTGTGTA
>NC_056735.1:967454216-967499216 GCF_019279795.1 Protopterus annectens
GCTTGTAGGAGGCAGTGGTGGGATCGTGATTTGGCATTGGTATCAAATGTAGCGATTTTGTTGTAACAGATGGAAAGTTTATTAAGCTCAGTTTTGTAAAGATTAGTTAGAACTGGGGATGCATAATGTAGAGTAGATAGGAAGTGGGTCCTGGCTATTGCAATTTGAGATTCGGTGGTTAGATAACTTTCACAGCGATAGAGGGAACCTAGCATTTTGTGGACTTTTAACGATGCTTGTTGATGTGTGCTTTTGTGAATTTGAGTTGCTGGAGTTTAGCCTCAGTGGCAGGTGGTTTGGGTTTTGCTGGCAGAGAGTATAGAGAAGGTAAGGTTGCTCGTTTTAGTAGAGTGGAATAGCATTAGTTGTGTTTTCTTGGGATTTAGTATGAGTTGTGAGTTAAGCCAGTTCTCTATTTCAGAGAAGGCTTCTTGAGCTTTTTGTTGGAAACGTTGGATGTTGGGTGCAGAGCATATGAGAGTTGTCTCGTCAGCGTATTGGACTATGTCAGCTTTAGAGGTAGCTGAGTAGAGTTGGTTTGTGAAGATATTAAAAAGTCGTCCTCTTATTGATCCTTGCAGTATGCCTGTGGAGGTTGGGAGTGGGGGGGTTAGAGAGTTATGCCATTTGATGGATTGTTGGCGGTTATCTAGCTTTTAAACCAGAGGTGAGTGGAGTTAAGGTTGAGGTCAGAGAGACAAGACAGTAGTTTATTATGTCAGACTGTGTCAAATGCCTTGGATAAATCTAGGAAGGTAGCTGAGACAAATTTACCTAGATTCCTGTGGGAGTTTATAGTATTGGTGAATTTGAATAGGGCAGTGTTGGTGCTGTGGGATGGGCGAAATCTGTGTTGGGTTGAGGAGAGAAGGTTGTTGGTGAGGAGATAGGAGAGGAACTGGTGATGAATACATCTTTCTAGGATCTTAAAGAGGGGTGAGAGAATTGGTATTGGTCGATAGTTGGAAAAGTCTAGGGAGGGGCCACCTTTGTGGACTGGTATTGTATATGAGGTTTTCCACAGGGATGGAATGGTGTGTTTGGTGATGGATCTGTTTATTAGAAGTTAAATGGGATAGGCTGTAGCTGTGGATGAAATTTGGAGGTATTCGGGAGGAAGGTTATAGGCTGCAAGGGTGGTTGGTTTGAGTTTGGATGGGAGTTTTTGGATAGTAGAGGTAGGAACAGACTTAAGTGTGAAAGGTATGGTATTGATTTGTGCCTGGGGTGGTTGTGGGGTGTTGGAGGAAGTGATGTTGTTTAAGGGTTTGAGTATTGAGGAGGTGAAATAATTATTAAAGCTGGAGGCTATGTCCAGTTCTGTACCTGTTATATTGGGGGCGGGAGTGGTGGTTCTTCCAGGCTGTAGGATGTTATTTATTGTTGCCAAGAATTTTTGCGGTTTGGTACTGTATTTGCTTTGTTGAGTGATCTAGTCATTTTGTTTATCAAGCTTAACCTGCTTTTTTTGCTTTGTTCCGGAGCTTGTGAAAGATTTGCCTATCTGTGGGTGATCTGGTGTGGTGCCACGTTTTCTAGGCTTTATCTCTGGTTTTCTAGAACCCAAGGGGTGGGTTTGCTTTGTATCCTGATAGTTTTTAAGGGGGCTAGTTGGTTGAGGATATTTAAGAATGTGGAGTTGAAGTAATCAACTGCTTTGTCTAATGAAAGGGTTTTGATGGGAAACCAGTTGCAGTTTTGCAAGGCTTTTATGAAGTGCTCTCTAGGAAAATTTTTGTTAGAGCGGGTTTGTAGAAGGGAGGGAGAGTTAATTATTTTAAGTTTGTGCCCGAGGATAAAAGTGGAGCTGTGGTCGCTCAGATACTTTGATAGGCAGTATTTGGTTGATTTGTGACGATCCAATCAAGTATAGATTCTCTTTTTGTGGCCTTATCAATGCATGTGGGAGTATCTATAAGTTGGGTGAAGTTATATAGGTTAATGTGGTAGGTGGGGGTAGGAGAATGGCTTGAGTTCCAGTCCGTGATTGCATCACCTAGCATGATAGTTTCTTGAGGGAGGGAGTATTAGGTCCAGTGAATTATGGATTCTAGTGTGGTTAGGTTGTCACCTGGGGGTTTATAGATACCCAGTAGGTTTAGGTGCTTATGTTGGTTAAGGGACAGTTTTGAAAGTGGAGTCTCTGCATTATTGACATGCTAAGCCTCTACCTCTTTTTGTGTAGGTCTATCTACCCTGATGTTATTATTACCCAGGGGTTGATGGAATTATCCTGTTTTATTCATGATACTGTGGGTATTCATATTTAGTATCAGTAAGTCAGTGATAGTGATGGGTGCATGGCTTATTAGCAGGGGTTGCAGACTCAAACCCTGTGCCTTGTGTTTGTCCCTCCCAAATCTATCCACTGTAGTAGTAGCTGGGTAGCTATACAGGTGAAAGTTGTTATGATGGCTGTGGAGAGACATGTGAATAGGGAGGTTAAACCCAGGATGGTATAGTGGAGATGAGATTGTTGTGGAGTTAGATGAGGTATTTATATTTGGTGAAGGTGTGAGTTGATATTGAACTGGCAGGTGGTCTGGAGTGATTGTAGATGATGCTGATGGATGTGGTGAATAGAGCAGGATGTATATGCTATTCAGAAATAAACAGTCATATCTATAATGTTAGTCCTCCTTTAGTTACCAATGCTTTTTTTTTTTTTTTTTTTTTTAAAGAAATTACCTTATCTAAGGGCTGAGAGAGAGTGAGTCAACTATTGCTGAGTCAGCGACAGACTGGGAGGGTAGTGGGGATATATCACATAGAAGAAGAAAAAATAAAGAGGGAAATGTAAAAATAAAAAAGTCAAGGATTAGGTTTTGATGGTATGTTGGGAGGTGTGAGGTTTAACTTTAACATAAAAGTGGTTGGGATTTGTTTTGGGTTGCAGGGAAATACTTTACAGTTGTAGAAAGAAAAAATTGATAAAATGTAGAATATCTGTAGGTTATGGAAAACTTTCTGGTTGCCATTTAAAAAGAAGGTTTATTTGATTAATTCTATTTTTTAGCTAATATATTGTACATGGCAAATGTCTAATGTCTTTAGTTTACCTGCTTCATGTGAAAAGGAAGTTGATAACATCAACTTTTTATTTCGAGTTCTAGATGGAATTCTGTAAAGAGAGGCATATTGTATGTTATTAGAAAAGAATGGGGTTTAGGATTGATTAATCCTGTAGTTTGTACAGCATCTTTGCACTTACAATATTTAAAGTGAATTTATGATTCATTATTAGTACAGATATTAAAATCCAAGTATAAAGAAGAATGGTATATTTTTGGAATAATAAAAAGAAAAGGTACAACAGGCCAGATGGAAGGGGAGTTAGGTCAGGTGCATCTGAGCCAGGTTCAAATTGTTCTGTCATGGTATGGATGGGAGGAGAAATGGAGTAGGGATTATCCTGAAGGAAACAGTATGCTCAGAGTGTTTTGGAGGTGAAAAGAGTCCAGATAAAGTGATGTTTATGAAGCTGGAAATTGATGGTGTACTGATAAATGTTTATAAAACTAATTCACTTCTTGTACTGGTGAAAAAAAATAAAAATAAATATGGAATAAAACAGAGTCTGAACTGTTGCTAAGCGCTTTCATGCCTTTATTGATATAAGGCACTTCTTCAGAACTAAATACAAATGTTTAGAATCAAAGATAAATACTGTGTACAAAGCAGGAGAAATAGAAGTTACATAGAAACTAATGGTAACTATCAAAGCTAGAAATAAACCAATCATTAAACAGAATATGTACAGCTGTAGTTACAGTAACTAATGATGCTACTTTGTGGGCGTGGTGTGGTTAAGCTAATGATAAATGTTGTTAGTCCATATGCTGCGCAAGTTGGGCGTGCGATGGATGAGCGAGAACATTTTTGGAGTGAGTTGGATGAAGTGGTGGTGATTGTAGCCAAGAGTGCGAGAGTGGTGACTGGAGCAGATTTCAGTGAAGGAAACAGAGGGGGTGAGTGGGTAGGTATGGTGTTATGGAGAGGAATGCAGAAGGTCAGATCGCTGTGGTGAATACATATTTTAAGAAGAGGGAGGAGCATAGGGTGACATACAAGAGTGGAGGAAGATGCACACAGGTGGATTACATCCTATGCAGGAGGGCCAGTTTGAAGGAGATTGGAGACTGTAACATGGTGATGGGGGAATGTGTAGTTAGGCAGCATAGAATGCTGGTCTGTAGGATGATGCTGGTGATCAAGAAGAGGAGCAGGACTGTGAGGGCAGTGCCAATGATCAAATAGTGGAAGGTGCAAAAGGGTGATTGTGAGGTGGAGTTCAGGGAAGAGCTAAGACAGGCACTAGGTAGCAGTGAAGAGTTACTGAATAGCTAGGTTACTACAGCCGAGCTGGTAAGGGAAACAGCTAGAAAGGTGCTTGGTGTGACATCTGGACAGAGGAAGGAGGACAAGGAGACCTGGTGGTGGAGCGAGGAAGTACAGGAGAGTATACAGAGAAAGAGGTTGGCGAAGAAGAAGTAGGATTGTTAGAGAGATGAATAAAGTATACAGGAGAATAAGGAGATGAGGTGTATGGAAAAGAGAGAGGTGGCAAAGGCTAAGGCATATGGAGAGTTGTATGAAAGCCTGGACACTAAGGAGGGAGAAAAGGACCTGTACCAATTGGCTAGACAGAGGGACTGAGCTGGGAAAGATGTGCAACAGGTAAGGGTGATAAAGGAGGGAAACGTACTCATAAGCTAGGAGAGTGTGTTGAGCAGATGGAAAGAGTACTTTGAGGGGCTGAAAGAGAAGGCTGGATGATGTGGGGATAGTGGATTAGCAAGAGGGAAGTAAGGACAGCTATGAAGTAGATGAAGAATGGAAAGGCTGTTGGTCCAGATGACATACATGTGGAAGCATGGTGGTGCTTAGGAGAAATGGGAGTGGAGTTTTTAGCCAGATTGTTTAAGGAAATCTTGGAAAGTGAGAGGATGCCTGAGGAGTGGAGAAAGTGTTTTCGTACTGATTTCTAAGAGTAAGGGTGATGTGCAGAGTTGTAGTAACTACAGAGGGATAAAATTGATCAGTCACAGCATGAAGATATGGGAAAGAGTAGTGGAAGCTAGGTTAAGAAAGGGTAGTGGAAGCTAGGTTAAGAAGGGAGGTGTTGATGGCGAAGTGTAGAGAAGGTCAGAAGGAGTTGCCTTGTCTCTTTGTGGACTTGGAGAAAGCATATGACAGGGTGCCTAGAGAGGAGTTTTGGTATTGTGTGAGGAGGCCGGGAGTGACAGAGATGTATGTAAGAGTGGTACAGGATATTTATGAAGGTAGCATGGCAGTGGTGAGAGTGACAGATGCGTTTAAGGTGGCGGTGGGATTACATCATGGATCAGCTCTGAGACCTTTTTTATTTGCAGTGGTAATGGACAGTTTGACAGATGAGATCAGACCAGAATCCCCATGGACTATGATGTTTGCAGATGACATTGTGATTTATAGTGAGAGTAGGGAACAGGTTGAGGAGACACTGAATAGCTGGAGATGTTCTCTACAGAAGAGAGGAATGAAGGTCAGCAGGACTAAGACATAATATATGCCTGTGAGTGAGAGGGAGGATAGAGGAATGGTGAAGATGCAAGGAATATGAATTTGGATGAGTTTAAATACTTGGGATCAACAGTTCAGAGTAATGGTGAGTGTGGAAGAGAGTACAGGCAGGGTGGAGTGGGTGGAGAAGTGTGTCAGAAGTGATTTGTGACACATGGGTACCAGTAAGAGTGAAATGAAAAGTCTACAAGAGGGTAGTGAGACCAGCTATGTTATATGGGTTGGAGACTGTGGTATTAACAAAAAGGCGCAAGTCTGAGCTGGACATGACAGAGTTAAACTTGTTAAGATTTGTACTGTGTGTGATGAGGATGGACAGGATTATCAGTATATTAGAGGGTCCGCTCAGATTGGATGGTTTGGAGACAAAGCCAGAGAGGCAAGATTCCATTAATGTGGACGTGCTGAGGAGGGATGCTGTGGGTATGTTGGGAAAAAGATGCTAAGGATGGAGCTGCCAGGTAAGAGGAAAAGAGGAAGGGCTAAGATAAGGTTTATGAATGTGGTGAGAGAGGACATGCAGGTGGTTGGTGTGACAGAGCAAGATGCAGAGGACAGGAAGAAATGGAACCAGATGATCCACTGTGGTGACCCCTAATGGGAACAGCTGAAAGAAAAAGAAGAAAAGGAAAAACATATGGAGTAATTATGAAATAAATAATCAAGAGAAAATCTTCTCATGGAAAATAAAACTTGATGAAGTAGAAGATAGTAGAAAGAAATGGTATAATAATGTTATGAAAAAAATATTTTTTGTATATCCATGGAAAGAGTTGTCAAATTGCAACAATTCAAGCTAGAATGTTAAGATGTAAAGAAATGGTTGAATGTCAAGAAATTTATGGAGACTTAGTATACAAAAGCTCACAGTGAAAGCAAAATGCCATATAATGTGAAAAAATAATTTGTATTGTAAAGAATTTGAGACCAATGAGCATGTTTTTCTTATATGTAGACGAATTAAACTTTATGGAAGAAGTTAGTTCATTTGAAATAGTTAGAAGGAATTGAAAATGCAAGTGATTTAAATATGAACATAAGTAAATATGATTATTATGAAGGAAAAGGTGAAAAATACATACAAATTTATAAAAATGTTTTATATAATATGGTTAATTTGGAATCAAAGGGTTAAGTTTTGTTCAATGAAAAATGTGATTTGGCAGTATAAAGAAAATAAGATTTTGGTTATGGAAAAATTGAATGGGGATCTCGTAACTAAAATTTTCTTATCTGAAAAAATGAAAAAAAAATTATGTAAATAATGTATATATTGCAAGTATGTATACAAGTTTAATGTAAAAATTTGGATTTTTTAAAAATAAAGAACCGCACTCTTTTCAGTAGTTGCCATGGAGTATTTTACAACCACCTGAGCTACCAGTAACTCAAGCAGATGGGGCCTCGGTTTAATATCTCATCTGAAGGACGGCACACTCATGAGTGCAGCACACCACTATGTTAAACATCAGTGTCAGTGATCAATCTACCAGGTGTGGGAATAGAACCCATAGCATTCTGCACCAAAGATGAGTGCGCTACCTGTGATGAACTGACACTATAACCCCACCACCACCACCACCACCACCACCACAGGACTCATGTTCTCAGTGGTAGGAAGTTTTGTGGTTGTTCGATGTTGTGATTTTCAGTACAGTGGATTTGCTGTTCTCAGTTTTCTTCTGATTCACCGTGTGAGTTGTTGGATCCAACTTTGGCTCCTTATACCATAGTATTGAATCCGCAAGCTTTAAAAGCTCCTCTACCCCAATTTCCCCTCTTGCCTGAATTACCTCAAATCTCATTTGCCCCCTGCCTAACCAGACCTGTTGACAGAGATCTCCAATCCGTTTTCACAATAAGATTTTCTTCCTCATTTTAGCTCATTTTAGTAATTAGGATAGTTTGTAATGTTAATGTAGAATTTTCTGGTACTCTGTTGTGTGCTAGCTTAGATTTAGAGTTAGATATGTAAGTGTATTTACAGACATAGTATTTTTATTTTTCTTTATTGGCATCGGTATGCAAAAATAAAAAAAATAGTACTTTTATTTTCCTTTTTTTAGCATAAGTACGAAAAAAAAAGTAGTGTTCCTCCTGTGGACATAAGATCCCGCCTCAGAACCCACACTCTGTGTGTGTACTGTTTACAGCCTTCCCACTTGCAGGAAAACTGCAGTATTTTTGCTGCTTGTGGCATAAGGGACCTCCAAGAATGGAAGGAGAAACTCATTCTGAAAGGGCATCCTTCCCCCTAAGACAGGGTCCAAAATATCTTCAGATCTGAGGGCACCTTCTATCTCCCCTTCCACTGATAACAAAAGAAAATGAGAAAGAGAGAGTAAGACAGAGACAAACTAAAAGAAAAACATAAGGAGAAACAGTCAGAAAAAAAGACAAGAAGAATGACTTGACAAACCTAATAAAAGGTCTCCAGATCTGTCTGCTATTTTGGGTCCGTCACCAGATATTGAGGCATTCAGATCCTACTGCTTCCAGGATGTGAACTCCCTCCCCGAACACTTCCTTTTCTCTGGGACTGATTAGCCCTAGTCTTCACTCCTTGATTCTTCAAAGCTTCCATCAAGGTCTAAATCAATAGCGTCCTCTTTGAGTTCTGGTTGGTCCACTAGAAGTCTTACTGAGTTGGATGTAGACCTTATAATGAGGAAGGTCTTGAGGACACATATTCTGCTGGGAGTCCTCCCAGCTCCATCCCTGAGGAGAGGACCAGGATCAGACCCTTCAACACTTGCCATACTACTTCCAACACCATTTCCTTTTTTTTGGAGCTGATGCATATGGGATCCATTCCTCCCTCCCACCATACCAGTGCTAAAGCCAATAGCCCTGGAGATTTCGACTTAGTCTTCTTTCCTCACTTTCTCGACACAGATGCCTTCAGGTTAAGTAGAGTCCTGGAGCCAGAGCATCTGAGTCGGGGCCATGATGGTGGAGTTGTCTCCAAAGTTTTTGGTGCCATCCCTACTGCTTGGGCTTTGACCCTGGATAGCTTAATTCCAAGGTCCTCATCAGAGCCATCCTCCTTTGGATATGAGAAGGCTATGATACTGTTGCAATTGGTGGTTCTTCCTTGGCTCCATTGGCAGAGTCAGCTTTTGAAGCTGTGGAGAGTGCCTTGGTTGGACCAAGACTGTTGCATGCACAGAGTTTGGATCCATCCCAACTGCTGCAGGAGCCTGTACCAGATGGATCCAATTAGCTTTGTGACTGCTTGCCATTTGAGTTCCATGTCTGATGCCAAGGTGTCCCTTCAGATGTCCTGAGGCACATTACTGGGTTTGTCATTGAGGACACAGCCTTAGATGATGAAGAAAGCTCCCCAACTCCCCCCTCCCCCCCGAAGACATCTTTGGGGACTTTCTGGAATTGATGAAATGGAGGAGGGGTGGAATGGCTCACCAGAACTCCTCCTTCTGATGAGTTGGTGTTTATTGAAGATTTTGATTCTGGCCGTTCAGTGTCCTGTGTGGTCCCACCTTTTGACATTGTGATCAGAGAGCAGAGCATATCCCAAAAAAGCCAGATAAGATTCTAGTTGCCACCAAAATAGAAAGCATTAAGCTAAGTGTCCCCTTATAAATGCCATGGTGGTAGCAGTAGCCACAAAAAGGAACTAGCTGAAGATCCCCCAAACAGGGAGTCAAGGATGTTGGACATACTGGGGCAGTGGAGATACCCTTCATCTACACTTGTGCTTCGACTGCTGAACTGTCTGGCACACCTGACATGATTCCAAAGGGACTTGATCTAGGAGCTTTCAAAGTGCCTGTTGTGTAGCTTACCTCTGGAGGTCCAGAAAACAGTGGATACCCAAATGTCTACCCTACAGTCATCCTCAAATAAATGTGACCATTTGACTGGTATCTATTGCAGCAAGTAGTATAGCAAGGGCAGCTATCACAGGTATGACCATGCAACATCAGGCCTGGATGTGGCTTTGCAATTTCTCAGAAAGCTTTAAGATGTCCTTCATAACTGCCCCCTATGATCGTTCCACCTTATTTGGAACAAAAGTAAAGGAAACGCTTAACAGGAGTGAACAAGATGGTTTGACCTTGTCTGCCATAGGGATCCGTTTTTCTACTCCTTAGAGATCCTTTTCCAGGAATCAGAAAGGAGGAAGGAAAATGTGGCTCAAGAAATCACAAGAGTTTTACCAGGACACTCCTGGGGACATGCCTCCCTGAGGCATAGGAAGCAACTCCACTGGACATTGCCCACAGGGCACAGGCAGTTAGCAAAACCAAGGTTTCTGTGTGCCATTCTCAGAGAAACTTATCAGCCTCCCTAAACATTTGCCCCACTGCTGCACTCTAGAGGCAGTCAGGAGTTGCTTCTCCTTGCATCCTCTAGCCTGGCAAACAATAACTTCCAGTTCTTGGGTGTTAAGGACCATCACCAGTGGTTATACAGTATGCTTTTTAGAATCCCAGAAGCAAAACAGAAGATTCCCAATACTCCACGGTATCAGTTGGAATCTACAGCAACAAAGTTGCTGGACAAAAGAGTCAGCCAACTGGTCCCCCAAGACCGCTTAGGATCTGGAATCTTTTTAAGGTTATTTTTAGTTCCAAAAAAAAAAAAACAGGGGACCTCAGACCAGTATTGGAATTCAGCAATATAAACCAATATGTAAAAGAGACAAAATTCCATATTGTCACGGTACAGTCCATTCTGCCTGTGCTGAGGAAGGATGATTGGATGTTCATTATCGATCTCCATGGTGCCTACTGTCATATCAAGATTCAGAGACAGTCCAAGAGATTCCTCCGTTTCTGGCTGAAAGCCAATCACTATCAGTTCAGTGTGTTGCCCTTTGGTTTCAACACTTTCCCTCAGGTGTTCACCAAAATAATGGCAGCCGTTACAGCTTATCTCTGGCTACAAGGGGTCCAGATCTACACATATTTAGCTGATCGGCTTCTAACTGCTATAGGGCTACCACTAGGGTTGCCACCTTTTCAAATGGCCAAAGTGGGACATTTTCGGTACAAATATCAGATATTACAGGCCGACACATACCCACGGTCAGTACAAAGGATATAACTTAACTTTTTTTGCCTAAATAAAAGCTTATTCTTGTAGTATTTTAGTTGCTTATTCTGTTTCTTATAACATTTAGGTATTTTAGATACAGAATAACTGTTTTATGCAACTATTACATAAAATATAGGAAATAATTATGTCCTACAATCTCAGGACATTTGCCATTTTTAATATTTTTTGTCAGGACACAACTGCCCAAAGAGGGACTGTCCCTCACAAAGTGGGACAGGTGGTAACCCTAGCTACCACCTGTCCCTCTTTGCAAGGGGCAGTCCTCCTTTGGGCGGGTGTGTCCCACAAAAAAAATTAAAAAAGGCAAATGTGCTGAGATTTTAGGACAAAAAAATTTCCTAAGTTTTCTTTAATAGCTGCATAAAAAAGTTGTTTTGTACCTGAAATATCCAAGTGTTACATGAAATAGCATAAACAACTGAAATGCTACAAGAATAAGCTTTTATTTGGCAAAAAAAGTGAAGTTCTGTTATTTGCATTGTCCTTGTGTATGTTTTGTCCCACATAATCTGATGTTTCTACACAAAATGTCACACGTTGAGCATTTGAAAAGGTGGCAACCCTAAACTGCTACCTCCAAGGATCTGCTTTTTCAACATCAGTCAGTACTATCTCTGACAACTCACTTGGGTATAACATTAAACTTCAACAAAAGCAAGCTATCCCTCTCTCATAGTTTTGAGTTCATGCACAGTGCATCAGGTAGCAAAACTTCCCCTGACACAAGTCAAATCTTTGTCTGTAGCCCTCCAGTTGCCAAAAACACTCTTGAATTCAAGCACAACTTATTTTGCAACTCTTACGGTGAATGGTCTCCTGTATAAATCTGTTTTTTTTTGCACAGATATAACATGAGAGTTCTACAGTGGACACTAGCTGTACAGTGGTCATAAAAACTCCAATCACATCGCAGTAGGATTTTCCTGACTCAGGTCGGAAGAGATTATATTCAGTGGTGGATTTTGTCCCATACAGATGTTAAGGCCAGACCCTTCCATCCCCTAGTTGTCAAGCCACAGTCACTGTGGATGCCTTCTTTATAGAATGGGTGTGCAGCATTTGGAAGGGAAGACAGTTCAAGGAATGTGCTCATCAATAGAGGCCAAACTTCACATCAGTGATAGTCCTTCTAACATTGCAGGTATCTCAGGACTTTCTATCAATGGATGTGATGGCCGTCCACTTAAACAACATGTTGGTAATTTCATTAATCAGCAGGCAAGGTGGGAACTTGCTCATAGCCTCTTTGTCAGGTAGCCATGAGAGTTTGGCAGTGGGCAGTGTCTTTGAACTACTTTCTAGTAGCATTGCAAATATATGGGATGTTGAATATTTTGGCGGACAAATCGAGCAGTACTTTTCTTTTGCTTCACAAGTGGTCTCTCAGCAGAACAGGAGCAGTAGAGATTTTCAGCTGCTTGGGTCTACATTGTTGTGACCTTGTTGCTTCTTACCACAACAATAAATGCAGGCGTTACTTCACCCTCATCCCTCCAAAGGGACAGTTACCGAGAGATGCTGCAGTCCATTTTTTGCCTCCAGGTCTGCTTTATGCTTTTCCTGTAATTCCCTCATGTCCTTCTATTTCTATGTTGCAGTATTCTTGGTGTGGGATTTCTTGCCTTCAGGCGACTTGTACATTGGCTCCTATACAAAAGCTTCAGCTTGGCTGTTGCAGCTGCGTGGAACGTCACTTGTAGGGCCATAAACCAGGGACCCTATGTGTGACGTCTGCACGCACAATCCTCAGAACTTTTCAGCCGCAGATGACTTTGCATCGTTCGATCGCTCTCCAGACGTCGGATCAACTAGAAATAAGTAACCCGTTGGGATTTTTGCATTTCTAATATTTTACTGATCTTTTGCATTGCTTAGGCTTGGTTGTTGTAGCTTTCAGCTGGTGTCAGGTAAAAAGGGAAAGTGCCAATGCGGGTGCCAGATACCCCATAAGGATGCCCATGACAAATGCGTTTTCTGCTTAGGCCGGGAACATGGCCATAAAGTCTGCCTTATTTGTAAATCTTTTGTGCCTAAGATCTTACTTAGTCATCTGGCAGCTCTAATCCTTTACTTAGAAAACCAACGCCTCAAATGGCTGGCTTTCAGGATGGATCCTGCTTCGGAGGCTGCCCAAGAACCTCTGCGTAGGAAGGCCAAGATTCCTAGGCCTTCATCGCCTGCCACTTCGCACCCGGACACCCCGCCAACTACTGATATAGGAGTTGGAGCATTTGCAGATCTGTCGCCTCCATCGACCTCCCTTGTGGAGGCCTCTGCACAGCTGATGTCAGGCACATCCACGGAGCTTTCTCAGACACCGACGCCTGTCGATGTCGCGGGGGAACCATATTTGGCAGTTCCTTCGACCGGGATCCAGACCACGGATTCTGCCGCTGCCAAACCCAGGTCTAAACCAACTCCAGCCAAAAAGAAGAAGAAAACTAAACATATTTCACCTGCTTCTGAAGCCCCTTCAGACTGGAAGGCCCTTCACCATCTCTCTTATGCAGGCCTTTATGGCTCTTAGGCCTTCTGCCTCACCCACAACTACATTGCCTCTGCTAAGCCCTAGGCATACCTCTGATTCTTCTAATCCTATGGCTTCCCTCCCTGAGGAAGAAGAAGAACATGAGTCGATCTACTCTTCCTCAGATGAATCCATCTCTTATGCATCCCAGATTGCTTCTCCCAAGGAATATTACTCTCCTGATGAGGATTCTGTGGAAGGGGATTCTCCATCTGAAGACATTACATTTGGTGAAACCATCACCAAAATGAAAGACTACTACTTCAAATGGGATACTTCCCATATGACAGAAACCCAAAAAAGATACTTTGAACTGCTGCAAGTGGTGTCCCCCTCCCCTTCAGCTGTTCCCCCCTGTTCTTCCTGCATACTTGGATGCATTTACTGCAGCCTCTAGAACTCTTAACTCACAGCCCCCTGCACCTAAGTGCCCAGAACGCTTCTACAAGGTGCCAGAGGAACAAAAATTCCTCATAAAGCCACCTTTAGCAGACCCAGCAGTGATTGCCACTGCCCTTGATAAACAGTCTAGGTTGCTGCCTTCTGCCTCCCTGTTGGCCACAGATAAAGATAGCAAATCCATGGATAGGATAGGCAAGAAGGGTGTACACTTCCTCCATTTTGGCCTTCAGAGCCATTAACTATCAAACACACATGACCAATTATGCCCTGGACTTAGTATCCCAAGCCACCTCTATATTGGCTTCTATTTCTGACAGTCCCATTAAAACGGATATTTCCTCCAAATTATCCTTAGTACTGCAAGTGGCTAGACACTCTATAAGATGCAGCTACGATGCTGCAGAAGCTTCTGCTCGCTCTGCAACATCAGCATCTGTGCTTAGGAGATATTCTTGGCTTAGACTACAAAATCTGCCAGATGACTTCCAAGTCCAAAATCTTGGATGCTCCCCTGGATCACAACTTCCTCTTTGGAAAGCAATCAGCAGACCTGTTTAAGAATCTGCAAAAAAAAAAGAAAAAAAGCAAAGAATTACAGGATATTAAATATCTCCTGGTATCCCCTATACCCAAATTTTATAGGAACTACCCGGCTAAGACTCCCTTTGTTAGGCATAACCCGCATTCAGCTGCCTCCTCCTCCAGACCCAGAAGAGGAACTAGAAGACATTCCTCATCCAGGCGCACTGGCCCACCTCCTCAATCTAGACAGCCCTTTCAGGACAGGGGAGGTCCCAATAATGCGTGACTGCCTTGCTCATCTGCCCCTCTCAGCTCTCCTTACCCACTGTTTCCCCTTCTGGCAGAAAATCACCACAGACCAATGGGTATTAACCATTATTCAAAAAGGATACTTCCTATCCTGGAAACAAATTCTCCCCTGGAAAGGCATTCCATTTCCGCCAAAAAAACAATGCCATCTCCTTCTACAAATTCTGTCAGACCTGCAACAACATGCCACAATAGATCCTGTTCCCACAGGGCAAGAAGGAAAGGGATTCTACTCACGTCTATTCCTGGTCCCTCGAGACCCATTTTGGATCTTTCCTTCCTAAACCTTTACCTGCAGGTACCATCCTTCCCTCAAATGTTTTCATGGTCACCTTGGACCTAAAAGATCCTTACCTGCACATTCCTATCAGGGCCTCACACAGACGTTTCCTGCATTTCTCTGGCCCATCCTTGCACTTCCAATTTATGGCCTTGCCCTTTGGCTTATCCCCTGCCCCAAGAGTGTTTACAAAGTGCCTAGCTCCAGCCATTGCCTTCTGCAGGACTCAAGGAATCCAGGTTTACCCATATCTGAATGACATCCTTATCCTGGCACAGTCAGAAGATTCCCTCTTAATACATCTACACTTCACTATGTCCCTTCTACAAAGCCTAGGGTTCACCCCAAACTTCAAGAAGTCCTCCCTGAACCCAGACAAGGACAAAATATTCCTAGGTTGCAGAATCAATACAGACCGAATGAAAGCCTTTCTCCAACAGGACAAGGTTCTGTCTCTAGCTTCCCACTTCCAGGAAGTCTTGTTCTCCCAGACAGTCACTGCAAGGCAATTCCTTCAACTCCTGGGGTTGATGGCAGCAACCATCCCCATGCTACCATTGGCCAGAATGCATGTGCGAAAATTGCAATGGTACCCCAAAAATATCTTGTCACAACATCAGAATCACTTGGAACAAGTTATTCCCCCTTCTTCCTTATTTAAAGAAGGAAATCATTTGGTGGATCCAACAAGTACCACTAAACCCGGGCCTTCCACTGCAACCCCCTCAACCCACACAAATAGTGTATACAGATGCCTCAGACTCAGGTTGAGGAGCCACCTTGC
The DNA here is from genome assembly GCF_019279795.1 of Protopterus annectens. Taxonomy (NCBI): domain Eukaryota; kingdom Metazoa; phylum Chordata; order Ceratodontiformes; family Protopteridae; genus Protopterus; species Protopterus annectens. Next base: position 967,469,685 of record NC_056735.1, read on the forward strand.
ACTCTTACAGAGTGCAAGCCCAGTGGCAACCTCCCATGAAAACCAAACACATCAATGTAAAGGAGATGACAGCAGTTATTTTAGCTTTACAGACCTTCTTACCCCTACTGCTACCAGGTCCTCTTCTGATAGTGACGGACAATACCACTGTAATATGGTACTTCAACAAAACAGGGAGGTACCAATGCATACCAGTTGTGCAGACTAGCCCTACTAATTTGGGACCTAGCATCCCAGCACAACATATCCCTGCAAGCCAGCTACATCCCTTCACAGGACAAAAAGCAAGCAGACCTACTGAGTAGAACATCCTCTCTACAACATGGATGGATGCTTGACAGGATGGTCTTCCTAGACATAGTCCATCAGTGGGACACTCCACAAGTAGACCTGTTTGCCTCCCCCCCCAGAACAGGTAACTGCAGACCTTCTGCACAAAGACTTACTCCCTCCAAGCTTGGAGAGTAGACGCCTTCAGTTTCAACTGGGAGGGAAAGTTCCTATACGCCTTCCCCTTCTTCCCTCTGATTCAGAAAGTCCTTCTGAAAATCAGGAAAGACGAGCCAAAAATCTTGCTAGTGACTCCCTACTGGCCAAGGCAGCACTGGTTCCCCCTTCTATACAATTTAGCCAAGGGCAATCACTGCAAGTTACCCCACAAGGTGGACCTTCTGACTCAAGACAAAGGAACTCTCCTACACCCACACTTGTAAATGTTATCCTTGACTCTGTGGGTGACAAATTTCTAACTCCATTCAGACACCACTATTCAGAGGATGTGCTATCAGTCTTGAGGGAGGCCAGGAGACCCACTACTAGAAAATCATATCTTGCTAAATGGGAAGAATTTACTCAGTGGTGTCTGGGACAGGAAAGGGACCCTTATGAGGCTGTGACACCCACCTAGTCCTCTCATATATGTCCCAACTTATAAAGGGTGGACTTTCCTATTCATCAATGAAAGTGCACCTCTCTGCATTATCAGCCTGCTTAACTCTAGATTCTCCCTTGTTAGCCAGGCTACATGTGAAACTCTTCCTTAAAGGCGTCTTACAGATCAGACCTCCTAAGAAGCCTATCCCTCCTCCATGGGACCTGAACTTCATCCTGGAAAAACTCACCCAGTCCCCCTTCGAACCGGCTAATAAGCCTCTCTACAGTTTTGTACTTGGAAAACAGTACTGGAAGTGGCTATTACCTCTGCCACAAGGGTTTCCAAGCTACAAGCCCTAATGGCACCATTTTTCATAGAGACAGGGTCACTTTGAGAACTAATCCTTCCTTCATGCCCAAGGTAGTCAATGACTTTTCTCTAAATCAATCCATTCACCTACCCAATTTTTCCCCTCTCCCTCTAACCAAGGGGAGAGGATACTCCACTCCCTAGATGTTCACAGGCAACTGAAATTTTACCTGGACAAGACTAAAGACATTAGGAAGTCCAAACAACTTTGCATCTTTTCACCCCAGGGTGTTGGGCAAAGCAGTCACAAAATAGACCATTGCATCCTGGATTAGAAAGGCAATCATTTTCTGCTACTCACACCATGGAAAAAACCCTCCAGTTGGGGTTAAGGCACACTCCACAAGAGCAGTAGCCACTTCCAAGGCCTTCCAAAAAGGCATGGACACAGCTTCCATTATGGAAGCAGCTACATGGTCCACTGTACACACTTTCACCAAACATTACAAACAGGACCAAATTTCCAAAGCACACGCAGGATTTTCCAGGGCAGTCCTACAAGGCTTTGTGGAATCATCTTCTGCATCCACCACCCTTTCATCAAACTAAGCTGTGGTACTCTCCAACACCAAGAATACTGCAACACAGGAAAAGAAGGACATAGAATAGTTGTGAAAATTCTTACCATAACCATAGATGTCCTTCTCTTGCATGTTGCAGTATTCCTTCCCACCCACCATTCCTCCTCACAGACTCTACCAGTATAACTGCTCCCTGATGCCTCTCTTCATTACAGAAGAGACCCAGGGCATTATACTTGTCACCTTTGGCAGCCTATCCTGTTGGGCCATCTACTTTACCTGCTTAGCTTCAAGTTCTGAGGATTGTGCATGCAGACATCACACATAGGGTCCCTGGTTTATGGCCCTACGTGTGACATCCTACACAGCTGCAACAGCCAAGCTGAAGCTTTTGTATAGGAGCCGACGTATAGGAGCCGACATATGGGTTGGCTGAAGGCAGGAAATCCCACACCAAGAATACTGCAACATGGAAGAGAAAGACATCTATGGTTATGGTAAGATTTTACACAACTATTCTATCCTTGTATTCATCCAGAAAGCCATGGAGTACAAGACCAAGGTAATCCTCAATGCCCCCTTTTGGCCTCAGCAGGCACGGTTCCCCTTTCTTTGGCGTAATCTTCTACACCCACCATAGGTTCTGGATTCCATCCTGGATCTTTTCAGTCACCCGTCTGGGTTACCTCTACCAGATTTCCAAGCCCTAAAACTCACTGCATGGCTTCTCCAGTTTTAACAATTGCCAGAGATGCCAGCCTTACTGCCCTGCTAGTCTGTATGAACTCTCCTCTCAAAGGTACTCAACCAATAAGATTTAGAAAAGTAAATGGAAATATTTTTCTGTATTGGCCTCTTCGAAGAGGTTAAATCCCTTTTAAACCCCTTTACCTGAGATTTTGGAGTTTCTAGCTGGAATGCTTAGGAGAGGCTCTAGTTAGTTTATGGTTAAAGTCCAAATAGTCTTCATTTCAAATTTTCACATAGGACGTAACGATATATCCATTGCTTCTCTTAAAGTGACCAAGACCTTCCTTAGAGAAATATTCTTATTAAGACCCCATTTTGTGATCCTCTTCCTCCTTGGGATATTGCAATTTTATTTCAGTCATTTACCCAAAAGCCCCTTGAGCCCACAGCTTCATCAGATGTAAAGTTTCTTTCATGGAAGACATTCTTCTTGGTTGCTATTACATCAGCAAAGCTTATGTTGGTATTGCAAGCACTTTCATGCAAACCCCTATTACCTTGAGGGCAAACCACCCTTCTCCCAAAGTAGTTTTGGAATCTAACTTGAACCAACAGATTTATTTGCCAGTATTCTTTCCAAGCTTTGCTAACAAAGGAGAACATACCCTACATACTGTAGATGTCCATAGATAACTTGGGTTCTGTCTACATCCTACTGAGGGTTTCAGACAGACCAGTTGTTTGTATCTTTTATCAAGGCAAAATATAGTCAACATGTAAGTAAAGTAAGTCTATCAAAATGGCTAGTAGACTGCATTTCATTTGTTTATAAGACAAAAGGTCTGTTCTTACAATCAAAGCCTGAGGCTCATTTTACCAGATCAGTGGCAACTTCAACAGCATTTGCAAAAAAGAGTGCCTGTCAATGACATATATGCTGCAATGACTTGGTTTTCAACTCATACTATTTTATCTCGATATAAGTTAGATGCGTAGTCTAGGATTCACACATCTTTTGGCTCTGCCGTACTCAAGACTGTCCTTCCTTGAGTCCACCCAGGTCCCTGTTTGGTAGCTTGGGAGTCTGTCCCATATGTTAAATCAGATGAAATAGACAACATCAGATGTGAAAGTTACGGACTTGCCATAAAGATAGATCTGTGTTGCCTTATTTTCACCTGGTTCAACTCCTCTCCCTTTTTCCACCTGCCAAATTGTCATTTACCTTTTTTTAGGGATTGACCAGTCCTTGCCTGGACCCTGTCAGATTTTTGAACCACTTAGATTATATACTGGTTTCCTTTCTATCCTTCTTTGTTATTTCCTACATAATTTATCACCCATTAAAGTCATCCAGCAAATTTGATCTGAGGTAATTCAGGCAGGAGAAGGGAATTATGGGTAGCAGAGGTGTGAGAGCTTGTAGGATCCAATACTATGTTATAAGGTGCCGAGGTCAGATCTGACAACCCACATGTTGAACCAGGCGAAAATAAGACAACATGGCTCTATTATTATGGTAAGCAAATACATTTCAGTTTTGACAGTCCCTATTTTGGTGCCACAGTCATTAATCTTTTGATAGTGAATATCAAAACAGGGATAATATAAATAGTGGTATCAGTTTAGGGATTGTCAAAACCACTGTACTGAAAACTACAAAACTCCCTAATGGATTGTGGGGAGTCAAATGTACTGGCAGGGGTCATATTTACTCACGCACACACACACTCTTTGCCTCTGAGGTACCAGCTTGATGGTCAATTGATTCCTCCACAAAGGCCTCCTGGCTCCCCCAAGGAAAAAAAAAGATACCCAGATGTTCTTCATCTCACATTGCTGCAGTCCTTACACTTCGGGTAGTCCCGCTGTCTCGCGTCGGCCCGAAGTAAAAGGAAGTACGTCGTCGCCGATTGACTGACATTCATCAGACATCAGGGTACAATGCGCAGGGCCATACGTCATATCCTCAGTCTTTTTGCCCGCATGGTCGATGCATGAAGCAGCAGCAGCTTTGCATTACAGGTTCGGTTGTTTTCGATTTGAAGTTTCAGTTTGAAGTTCAAGTGGGAGTTTTGGGTTTATTAGCCTATTTTTTTTTTTTATTTTGGTTTTTCAATATTTCAGTCAAGAAGGGGATTTCAGAAAAGAGATCTTCAGGCATAAGATACTAGAGATTAGCCATACTTTAGAATTGTCATGCTTAGGGCCTGAGCATCGACGTGGCCTGCTACTATTGTTGTTGATTTAATAAACGAATTATTTAAGGGCGGAGGATTGTGCATTGTGCAAGGTGGGAAGCGTGCTTCTTTGGGATGCGGTACAAATGCCGCCCGCCGTGCCGAGCTTCAAGAGGCCCAAGCGACAAAGCAGTGGCTGGAAGAATGGAAGAACCGGACCAGGGGGCCTGTTCCGGATTGCTCCAGGATGGTTCTTCTTTTCAGGGTCAGGTGAGACTTTAGTCCCAGAATTTGAGACTCTCAGAGTGAGGCAAGTCAGGCTGAGGGGGCTTCAGTCCCTCCTCCAGGGCCCTCTTCTCCCTCCCCTCTCCTCTCAGTCCTCTGTACTCTAGGGGCTCTCAGGCTGTTTCTAAGGGTTTAGTGCTTAGAGGCCAGGAACTGTGCCCAGGAACTGTATGCTTAAAATGGCAGAAGAAAATGATTAAAGATTTTGGATATTTGATTACTTTGGGAGCCTTTCCCCAGGATGGAAGAGGCCCAGGATGGAGCCTGAGCTGGGGGGGCCTGGGCAGTCTTTTATGAGCTCAGAGTGATACTTCTACTCTTCTTGGGAGATTCTGATGGGATTTTCTTTCTGATGCGGATCTTCCTCTCATGAGGACTTTTCCTCCTGGGAGGGTTTTTCAGTTCTTCATTCAGAAACTCTTCATTCAATTTTAAATTTTAGGATTGGGAAGGGTCAGATTGGCTTAGGTTTTGGACCTGGGCTTTTTGAATTTACCAGGCTATTTGGCATAGGCTGGGATGGTGGATTTCCTGTTTTGGATGTGGTGAAGATGTTTTCAGGGATTGCCTCTGGCTGCCTGATTCTCATAAGTCTCTTTCCAGGCCCCGGATAGGTTAGCCCTGGTGCTAATAGCTAGGGGGAATTCTTTTTAAAACCCTAGGGCAGACCCAAAGGCTAAGGGGCTAAAAGGTAAAGAAAGTTTATATATCTGGAAAAATCCAAGATCCTGTCACCTTTTATACGGCTTGGGCCTTCAGAACAGAAGGGACTATCTCCTTTACTTCTTGCCTCTCTTGCTCTAATACCTGGCAGTATTGATTGTTTCACTAGGTGAAATACCAAAACTGTCTCAAGACTAAGTGGATTGTACTGTGATGCTGCATTTATAGGTATGTTTTGTAATTGTTGCAAGATTTAGTGAATGGGTGGGTGGTTCTTGGCACTGGGTTGGCTGCTGTGCTGGCTTGCGCCCACTCAGGCCTGGAGTGCAGGGTTGTCCGTTGTGATCAAAATTCTTGTTTAATCCCTCCTTACAAGGAAGTTCCTTGTTTGGTCCTCCTGTTGAGGCAGTTTTTACAAAAATTCTGGAGGCAGAAAGTCTATTGTTGAGGCTAAAGAAAAGGCAGTGCAGACAATTAAAGAAGGCTAACATTGGCCTACTAAGGGGTGGACGTCCCCCTCCTGGAGCTCAAAGGGTAGTATTATAGGATGGTGGTAGGGTAGGGCTCCAGTCAGCTATGAGGCAGGGAGAGGAGAGTAGATGCACAGCCTTCGGGTGAGGGGCTCAGTGTCAGTTCAGGCGCAGAACAGGGTCAGCCCTACTCAGCTTCCAGGGGTGAGGCCTGGCAGCACCCTTTTGCAAACAGGGGTTTTTCAGCTGACAGCAGCTTAATTCTAAGGCACCCTTGGGTAGGGATATCATAGGCACCACTGTTACAGGTTTTATTTTCATACCTTACACCTTTCAAAGGCATGCCAGTTCCCCTCCTCAACAACCCTTTCCTCCTCAGCAATTTCCATACCTACTCCACTTTAAATATATGCCCAAACAGCGTCCTCAACAAGAATCAGAGCTCCACCAGCTAAGTTTGGGGTGTTCCCTAGACCAAGGCCTGGGATTTAGTTCTCACTTCGTCTTGGGCCTGGGATCCATCTAACAAACTGTTCCTGTTTACAAGAACCAATACCAACACTGATCTGGACATTCCCAAGTTCAATCATTTGACGTTACAGCAGCTTTTCCTCTCTTCAAGGCTTTAAGTCTATCAGACTAAGGCAGGAAGGGGACATGCACCTCTTGACTTGGCTATCAGACTAAGTTGCAGGAAGCATTTCCTATCAGATACTTCTTTGTTCGTAGCTAAAGTAGTGTCTTTGGCTGGACTACTGCATTTCTTGATTCACTTTTGCCCTTTGGCTCTGCCTACTGCGAAGGGTGTTCGGGAAAGTTCAGGCTCAGTGATAGCTTTCTTCAGGCTAATGCTCCTTAGATTTATCCTTAAGCTGTGACTGCCTCATTCTGGCTCTTCTAAGGGAAGCTAAGATTCATCATTTATTCTGCTGTGCTTTATGGCCTTCCAGTCTAGTACAGCGAAATGAATGGCAGTTTAGTACCCTAGACTGACCCTCCATCTGACCGTGCTTTTTGGGTCCCAGATGCAAAGAGTTCATCCCTTTACTTCCATCAGCTATCTCATCAGTCCGCTAGACTGCAAGGACAGTCCTTCAAGCCTTTCAGTTCATGGTGTCTAGTATTCTGGTGCTTCCCAATGCCAAACTGCATATGAGGAAGCTGCTGCTAATCAAAAAAACTGCATATGAGAACTCTCAGATAGTCACAATGTCATATGGACACTCTGTGGCCCCAATTTAGACACTGTATTCAAGATGCCTCAGACATTCTAAAATTTTTTGTGGGGAAGGCTTCAGGAAAGCAGAACAAACAAGGGACTCTCTGTGATACAAGAGAAGTGAGAGTCAGATTTTAACATCTACAAAGTAAAGGAAAGGCGATTATACTTCAGTAAGGCAGAAGTGGATACAAGACCAAGTGGCCTGCCAGACATGTGGTTCTACAACATAAACTCAATTCTCATGTTACAAGTAAGGTTTGCATGATTATGTGGGACATCAACAACTAACAAGTGGCAGGTGTCAAGACTGCTCTCAGTTTACAGCTCAATCTTCAGCAGATGCAACAGAGCAAGGGAGCATTCAACCCCAGATTGCAGACGGAGCTCAATCTCAGTTCCCCTTGCCAGATCAGTTGCGGGGATTATCAGAAATTGACAGTGTCATGGGAACAAACCCCTCCTTAGCAAAGTTGTGTTGAGCAGGTTCTGGAAGGATCAGCTTGAAAGTGGTTTCTCCACATGCCAATGCATGCTTCCACTCTCCTTTTCACTCAGACATGAAAGGTAAAAAGTGGGTGCCAAAGTTTCTCCCAAGGGAATTTTTTTTCTAAGGTCAGGACCCACAACTTGGAAGTTCATACTGCTCGAAGCCTCTGGCTATCAAGCCCCCAGGTACTTCCTCCTCTGACTCCACTCCCAAAAAGGCTTCTAAAGGTCATGACAAGGATGTCAGGGGATGATTTTAATTGCTATGGATTGGCAGTCTCAGCACTAGCTAACCATCTACCCTCTCAACTCCACACCACTTGTCATTCCAGCCTTTCCATGATTCCCCACACAAGTTGGTTGCAGGAGATGCAGATTTGCTGAATGTCAAATATTCCTTGAATCACCATAGATACCTTTGATTCTCTGTTTTTTGAACTTCCACAGGAAGACAGAAGCAATGTTGCTTTTATGAAGTAGTGGAAGCTAGAATAGAGATTAGGTTCATTTTGCAATGGAAGATTCATGAAGATGGAGTTATTTCGACCATTGTTGTGTCTCTGTGATGTTCTGAGCCTGTTTTGAGTCTGCTCTTCAAATATTAAGAATAGTTCTGCTTGCTTTTCTCTTCCTCTTGATTCAAGTAGTCCATTTTGTGTTCCACTCTATGTTATTTGTATTAATTTCTACCATCTGCTTGACCCAATTTTCATAAGACCCTTTGAAGAGGGCAATACACATAAGAAGGAGGGTTTCACTCCTGCTCCCTGAGAAGGTGCTCAAAGAACTGTTTTTTCAACAGTTTCTATAAGCTTGCATTTTTGATCTAGGATATTTAGGTTGAATATTGCTATTGTTCTAGTTAGCCTTTGTTGGGTGGAGCCTATTTGAGAAGGGTTTTTGAATGGTCCCATTACCTTGATTTTAGGATAAGCTTTTTTGATTTTGTTCTTAGATATTGCATACTTACGTAACTTCTAGCCTTCCTTTAGTTAGAGTTTGGTTTTTAATTGCTTTTGTAGGCAGTTGTACCAATTTGGAAACAAAAGATTTGGCAGTTCCAAGCTTTAAGGCTTTTGTTAAAGTTGCTTTTTCAGAGTGGACAGCAGCTGGCATTGTTCTCAGTTTTCCAGGTTACTTGTTTGTTTCAAGCTGGGAGTTGTGAGTGGCTTGCAACAATACTTGCAGGGCAGCAACTTGGATATGGTGTGCATTTCTTACTGTGATTCCACCACTTTTTCTCAGGGCATATTCCCATTTCAATTACTAGATTCCAGCTGGGCAACAGTTGATACTTTTTAGGGGCATTGCCATCAACCATGCATACTTTGAGTGCAGGGATGCTATATTTGTAGGCATCTACTTGAGGCTGGGCGGGCCTCCGCAGTTTTGTGGGGTCCAGCGCTGCCTCTCTAGGGATGTTTGGCAGTGCCACTGCTACCTCTGCTGTGGGATTTTGGCAGCTCCTGCTTCCTGGTCTACCTTGTTGTAAAACCTCTGCTTATTGATTGGTGTGAAGTGTAAGTTAGTGCTACCCTGGAGATATTGTACATAGTACAGTTGGTTGTTGCCATAAATGTAGATGTTCTCTTCCCTCTGCAGCAATGGGTTGTAGAGGAGGTTGTCTTGGTTTAGGGTGGTTTTTGCATATATGTGTACATAGTCTTTATATTTGTAGGGTTGTTGCTCCTGGGGGTTTGCTAGGGTTTGTTTTTGACCTTTATTTTGTGGGTTTCTCTTTGACCTCTGGACGCCTGAAGACCTGAGACTACCCCTGACCAAAAGATGTTTTTCCTGCATATATTTGTCTTGTCTAACTGGAAAGAAAGTGAAATATAGTAATGAACACAAACTATTCATAAAATGCATGCTGATGTAATGTCTGTTGTTCTATTAACCTGCTAAGGGAGGTGGGAGTTCCTGTCAGAAGGGAGGAGGTGGTTGTGTATGTGTCTGTGAACAGCAAGTTAACATACATGAGTTCTCATGCTGCTCATAGTCACGAGTTCTCATATATTTAAGGAGCATAAACAGACACGAGTGTGTATTTTAACTTTCTACTCACAGACACGAACACTCTTATTTTAACTTCCTACTCACAGACACATTTGCTATGCCCGCCTTCCCTCTGTCAGGAGTTTTAATTCACTTAGAAGGTTAGAAGAACAAAAGGCTTTGCAACAGCATACATTTTCTGAATAATAAAAAGTATTATTAACTGACAGTAATCGTCAGTGATTTAACAAAAAAGCAAACATTTTACAAAGGACTGTACAAATGTTAATGAAAGAATCAAAGGCATTGTGCAAATTCAGGAATGGTAGGGGTGGATACCCTCAACTCAAAGTTAAGGACCAAAAATAAAAACTAAACAAGTTATTCTTGAAGTTGAGGAAAAGCTCTTCCGCTCTGTGAAGAAAAACTCTTCAGCTCTGAATCTATGGCAAACACTTGCTACAAATGTGACAAGCTGCTTGCTAGAGTTGAATTACCACACACTGAGAGCATCAAGTGGTTCAGCCATGATCACAAATACATACCAGCATTCATTTGCAGATGCTGTACTTTTGCCTCAGTGGCACCTCGCCAATCATACCCCCTCAGATCTTACATTTAGAGTAACCACCCCCCTTACCCTGTCATAATTAAGCCTGCAAGTCTGGTGTGAATGATTAGACACATTTGTTCCCGGTTTGTTAACTTGATGTAGCTTGAGTCTTTGTCTGACAGGCAGTTTAAGTGCTTAGCCTTCCTGAAAAATGGAACTAAATGAATGAAAAACAAATGCAATTTACTAAACTGCAAGAAGATGTGAGAGGAACCAGAGAGATGGATGTTGGTATGCTAAGATTATATCCTTAGGAGCTTACACTGAAAACCTTGAAACTGCATCGGTCGGCCGGCATGTGGTTGACTTGCAGTTTTCAAGTCGGCAGAATGTCGAATCAAAATGTATCGACTACACAAGAGTGAACAGGTAGTGTAATTTGAGCCTTTGGGTTCAACATTGTGCAGGGTGATTGCGGCTCAGTGAGGAACAGGGAATTAGCCCATTTCCTCACTGTAGTGTGATCTTGGAGTTGGTATATTTAATGTGCAGGGATGTGGGGGGTGCATGGGGCATAGCCCCCCCTCCACAAAATAGTAGAAGTAATGTACCATTGACTGTAGAGTTTAACGGTATGTTAATGTGCATACCAGGAGGTGAGTGACTTCACCTCCTGTTATGTCGAATGCTTCGAACCACGGTTGATGATGTATTAATTTTCGCTTTGGTTTACTTTTCAGCATTCCGGATTCAGCATTTTGGGTTGACAATCTGAACGGTAGACCAAAGCGGATTTGAAATGCCAAGAGTAAACCATCTGTAGGAACTGAACTTAGAAGGCAGTTGCAGATTTATATATGTAGTTGCTGCTTACACTTTTTCTTTCTTTCTTTCTTTCTTCCTTCCTTCCTTCCAGGCAACTGAGAGAATTTCCTTACATCTTTCATTAACATTCTGCTGGGAGCAGAGTAAGGAGGAAGGAAACCCTGACTCTGAGCCAGATGACCTTAAGATCATTTAGTGATCTGGTCACTGGAAGAGCCAGGCAGGGAGGATGGGAGTGAGTGAAGGATATCAGCTTACCCATCTTGGAGGATGGATGCAGCACAGATAATGTCACTAATGACTCCTGGTAAATGACAGGTAGACTGTTCCAAATACATAGGGTTGAGTCATATGCAAGAAACGGCTAAGCAGCATTTGCTGTGTAGTTTAGATGCATATATGTGGCAGCACAAAGGAGTAAAGGACTTCAGTTTCCTGTCCTTATTATGGCAATCACTGCCAGCTACAGTGAAGAGGAGTTAGGTTGCATCAGAAAGTCAAAGGGTTGCACTATATTAGGGGAATAACCCATGCTTCCCCCAGCCAGCTTCAGTAGAATGGCTTATTTTCCTAACATGTCCCGACACTTTGGCCTGGGGGTTGTGCTCATGATGGCTGCTGGCAGATGGACATAGTGTCATGGTGAGTCCAGAAAAGTGATTACTCAAAAATAGCCTTTTTTTCAAGAGATCTTTGCTCATATGACTTGGCAGTGTTTGCTGTGTAGGAAGCCAGTGTCAGTTGTTACTTATAAATGGGTACAATTTTGAAGATACCCAACTTTGTATCTTCTGGTTGATCAGTATTTGTTTTGCAAGCAAGATCCTAAAATTTTACTTTATCACTTTCTTGTGATAAGACAGATTTCCAAGGTTATCTGTCAGCTGCTCTGCATCAAATATTGAGCAAGCCACCATAGTATAATATAGTTGTGTGGCCTTTGTCTTTGTTGGCTTTGACTCCTGAGTAAGCCTTTTAGCAACCCAGTGTTATCATCACTAATCAAACTTTTATAAAGTTTCTTCTCTTTCAAAGACACATAATTAATAAGTAACATAGGTTAGTGTACAAGTTATGTGACACAGTTTTAAAAGCTGTCAGATGTCTAATTTACTGCTGTGACTTCACATAACAATGTTGTGGTATTTCATAGCACAGGTAAGTTGTAATGTGCTGAAGACTGCTTGACATAAAAGAAAGTATAAAATGTGTCATCTGTTTTCATCAGTTTATTATTAGGTTTTTCTCTTTCTTGTATGCAGTAGTCTTTGATATTTCAGTCTGTTGTTGAGGTGTCATGATTTGTAAAGCAGTGTCCCATTTATTTATTTAGTATTTGTTAATAGGTAAATGGACTGATCTAAGCAGACAGACTTCAGCTCTGACCTGGGCCAAAAATATAACTTCATAATGTACTCACTCAAAATCAGCAAACAGGTAGAGGCAAGCAAAAAATAATAGCATGTGCAGGAACATTGTCTTGTAGAAATAGCAGTCTTCAAATGACAGTCTCAGTAATAAAGAATCTTAACTACAACAATCTACTCGTAAATGCAGTGATATGAAATGTAAAAATATGTAGTATATTGCAGTGTGAAGAAAAGTAAAAGGTAGAAAGCTCAGTTCAGAAGGGCTAGCCAGCTAGCCCTGAGTGCAGTAAGTGTATTTTAGAGCAGGTCACACTGGGGGAAAAACTTGACACATTTGCAGATCACCTTAGATATAAAATACTCCATAAGTCAGACTCAGAACTGCCCCAGGAAGTCAGACTGTAACTGATGAAGGAGGTGTGTACTAGTATACAGCAGCTAGTACAGAGAAGGATTTGCACTCCTTCAGATTTGTAATCAAATCACTATTGGCACAGGGCCACAGTAAATAGCTTTTTTCCAGGGAATCACCTTTCTGGTGAGGGCTGGATACTGATCTTGGAATTTCAGTTTAAAGATGAGTTAAGAGGACATCAAAGAATACTTGGACCACGAGTCAGTCTGTCTGTGGTAGGAGCAGAATTAATTGACAAAAAAACTGTGACAGTAAGAACAGAAGTAATTGGTAAAATGTGTGATTCAGATGCACGTTTCATGTCTTCTCATGATGAAGATGCCACCATGGGAATCCTGTAGTCCTCCTGTCGTATAAGGATCAATTTACTATCAGTCTGGAGCACATTCCTACATGGACTTGAATTCTTGCTGCTTTAAGGATGTGCTTATTGTCCAAAGGCTTTCAGCAGACAGCCATGACACAACAGTAATTTTCCTTACATGTGGTTAATAACAAGCCCTTTGACAAAAACTTTGAGGTCATGTACGAGTGGGTGGATCAAAAGACAGGAATATCCATTAACACAACCCATTTGCCTGTAGCCCAGCACCTTCTGGTAGTTATTCCCCAGTGTTAGTAACCTTATGCCTTATACTGTGTTGAAGCAGAGCAACAGAATTCTGAGATGTCCTGATTGAAATCACTGTTGCATTATTCCTGACATATGGGTTGTCACTACTGACATCTGTCTGGGGAGGTAAAGCTTTGGAACCCCAAAGTCTTATGTCTAATGCATGACCTCGGCTTGTAAGCATAGGGGTATATATAGATGTACTTATGAGTATGTTCTTCAGACTGTCTTGCAGCCAGCCCAAACACAGGTTGTGCATCCATTGGACTGATCAATGTTTGTTTGTTGGTACCATTGCTTCACTAGATAATTTTCTCAGATATTGCTTCACTAGATAATTTTCTCAGGTAAGTGCCCCATTGGAGAACCTTCTTTTGAAGTTTTTGCTTATGCTATATTTTGTTTAAATTTGTTAGATGTCTACTAGGAGGGGTAAGTGCATATGCAGTAGACAGATTTCGTACAAGGATTTGCACATCCATTTCTGTCCAGTCCTGGAAAATGATCATAAGTCTTGCTCCATTTGTTAATTTTTCATTCCCAAAACCCTTAAGTTGAGACTTTATTCTCTCATCATCTTTCTGGAAACCCATCGTCTAAAATGCCTGGCCCAGTCCAAGATGGCAGAATCCAAATTCCCAGACATCCATCTTCTACTTAAGAAGAAGCTTATGAGGCCCAGAACAGATACATATTCTAAAGTTTCAGACTCTTATGTACTCGCTGAGGTTGCAGAACCAGGGGTACATCAGGTTACCTCTCAGTTGCCAGCTACCTTGACCCTGTCAAAGGTCGGTAAGGCTGCTGAGGCCTTGCAGGCTGTGGATGCATGCAGTGAACCATGACTCTTCAGTTCCAAGGGCCCTCATGGTACCCCTCAAATATTAGTTGGGGAAGAGATCCCAGGTGCATTTATTAGAGGTTAGGCAGGGTTGCAAACCTCAGTGTCTCATCCAGGTGGATGTCACACTCAAAAAGAAAAAAAAACAGACTAGACATTTGGCCTCTCCCTCAGCAGCTAGGGAGAAGTATTCCAGAGCTTGTTCAAGCCAACCCTATAATGGCTTTGAAACTCCTCTCCTTTAGGTCTCCACAATCGCAGGCTACACCTTAAAACCTACTATAGCATATTCCTCTTATGAAGAAGAACAGGATTATGATTCAGACCACACTTTAGACTGTTCTTCCAAAAATTCTTCTTAAAGCATGAAAGGCACCCTTACTCCTTCTACTGACCCCCTTTTGGCCGAAACAACATTAGATGTTCTTCGTGTTTCACTGTTGCAGTCATCACCTGTGGGGTTATCCCTGCTGTGACAGCCCTCGGCCGGCCCAAATACCAGTCATTATTTTTCTGCATCGGCTGCTGTCGCTTGTTGACTGACATCAGGTCATCAGTGCTATAAAGCAAGGCAGCCAATGTCATTACATCAGTCTTTCTTGCTGTCGAAGCCCGTAGCAGAAGCAGTTCACAAGTGTGCCGGTCGGTCGCTATCACAGTTCAAATTGTCATCTGAAAACGTCTAAAGCTAAGGACCCCATTGGGGATTCTTTTTTTTTGCACTAATCGATGTCAGAAAAAGTTAACAATTTTCTTGCTTGTGGAAAGCAGATCCCACACCGAGACTTCCATTCATACTGCATCATGACATCCCCCGTTGCTGGTTTTCTGCCCTCTTCAATACAAGAACCATTCGTCGTACAGCTCATATTGTAGATAGGTATTTTTGTCTTCCGTCTTTGCATTCCAAAATGGCATCCATCAGCCATCAATACATAGGCATTCCAAAAAAACAGAGAGATAAAGATAGAGACAGACCACACAAGGCTAAGCCTTCCGACGACACTACTGGTAAGCAGGTCGTCAGTTCTCCGGAATTCAGTAAGGTGCTTTCACAGCTTCTTATGCCCAATACGATATCTATGCAGGCCTCTACCAAGTCCCTTTTGGAGTCTGGTATGCCGCAGAAATCTTCTTCATCTTCTGATCCTTTGGTCGTCTCTGCTTCGGTCAGGTCTGGAGCTGCAACACAGGTAATGGCTTCCGAGGAGGCCTCTCACACTACCGATTCTAGACAGAAACTGACGTCTTGTCATCTGACTACCGCTTCTCTCAGACCGATGGATTCTCTTAGGCCTAGAAGCCAGGGTACTTCTAGGAAATCTACCTCTAGTCTCCATCTTACCCTGGTTCACCTCCCCAAGCACAAGTGCTTATGATGGCAGAGGATCTTATCTTCCTTATCAGAGGTAGTCAGGCCACATCTTCTAAAAGGAAAAGACATCCTTCTCCTGAAATACTGTCAGAACAGAATTTTGAGGAATCTGATTATTCCATTTTTGAAGAGGAACAACAGCCTCTTATTGCTTATGAAGATTCAGATGCAGAGGAATCCATTCCTTCTGCCTCCCCACCAGAAGACCTTTCCTTTGGGGAAATCCTTCACACCCTCAGGGAACATTTCCACTGGGAATCTCAGAACTTCCCTCAGTCTAAAAAAAGACTGAGAGAGTTTCTAGGCCTGCCCTGCACAGACCCCTGGCCATCCCGCCTATTTTAGAAGTGGTGGATGATATTTTCCATGAATCCAGCTTAGTTCCTGGCACCCTCCCACCTGCTCCCACTAAACCTGACAGGTATTACAGAGTGCCAGATTGTCACAGATACCTGTATAGAAATCTTGCTGCAGACCCGGAGGTCATTACACAGGGATCTAAAGGAGCTAATGTTAGTTCTGCAAAGGATCCTATCCCTTCTGACAAGGAATCCAGAGCTTTGGACAGATGGGGTAAAAAAGTATACACCTCTGCAACCTTAGCTATCAGAGCACTCAACTGTCAGTTCCATATGTTAAAATATCAACAACACACTTGGGAACTATTAAAAAAAGATTTCTTCCTTTCCTGACTGTGCCAATTCTAAAGAGTTAGCAGATTTACTGCACTCTACTTGTCAAGTGGCCAAACACTCTTTGCACTGTGGATATGATGCACTAGAAGCCTCAAGCAGGGCAGCAGCATTGTCA
Source organism: Protopterus annectens (assembly GCF_019279795.1). Taxonomy (NCBI): domain Eukaryota; kingdom Metazoa; phylum Chordata; order Ceratodontiformes; family Protopteridae; genus Protopterus; species Protopterus annectens. The sequence goes on from NC_056735.1 coordinate 967,486,242, forward strand.
GGATCTGTTATTAGAGACATTCATGATTGAAGGAACAACCTCTCCCTGATCATGTCAAGTCTAAATTAATTGATGCACCCTTGAATGAGGACCGCATTTTTGGAATTAAAGCCGAAGAACTGCTTAAAAAGGTGGAAGACAAAGCTAAATCTATGCAAACAGTAAAAGATTTCTTTCATGTCCAACCTTCCAGGTTCATCAGGAATTTCCCCTCTAATCACTGGTCCTTTCCTGCACCTGGTAGACAGAGGCAAGGTAAGCCCCGCAGGGACAGATCACCCAGGGCTTTATCCCAAGGACAGCAGATAACCAAACAGTGTTCCTCTTCCACTAAGACAGGGAGTTCTAAGCAACCCTTCTGTGGCAAAACTTTTCAATGACTCCCTCTCCCCCTTTGCCCTCCTTTCACTCACCAAAAACTAGGAGGAAATATCTCCCTCTGCAAAGAAAATTAACTTTTTGTAACCAAAGACCAATAGGTCTTAAAGATATTTTTTTCAGTGATACAAATTCGCTTTCAATGAACTCACAGTTCCAAGAGGGCACCCAGACCTACCTCCAAATCAAGTGGACAGAGGCATTAAAACAAGTCCAAATTTTCTTATCCCAGGGGTAGTAGAGCCTATTCCCGCTGACCAAACAGGCAAAAGCTTTTATTCCAGATTATTCCTTGTTCCCAGAAAAGAGGGCAAAGAAAATCTGATCCAGGACCTCCCCTTTGTCAAAACCATCCTAACCTCCTTAGGGTTCACCATCAATGAAAAGAAATCAAAACAGACTCCCTCCAGGAGGATCATTTTCCTGGGTGCACTGCTGTACACAGCATCTCAAATGGCCTTCCTATCACCAGAAAAGCAGAGCTTCCTGCCACACTACTTTACTCAGCTGGCTTCCAGAAGTCACCTCACAGTGAGGAAGTTCCTGCAAGCTTTGGGGTACATGGCATCTTGCATCCTTCTAATTCCTCTGGCCAGGCTCCACATGAGGAAACTTCAGTGGTATCTAAAGCATCTTTGGTGTCAACACTCTCAGCCTTTAGAGACCCCTCTCCCTTTGATCCCTGTATAAGGGCCTACTTTCTCTGGTGGGCAAGATCCTGTGCTACCAGCCAGACCATCACCACCGTCTCAGACATGGCTTGGGGTGCTCACCTGGCAGGAAGGTGCACCCAAGGCCTTTGGGATGCCCAGCCAGCAACTTCCTTTGCACATCAACCAGAAGGAAATGATGGCAGTACAAAAGGCCCTGATATCCTTCAAATCCGATCTCAGGCCAGGGGTCCTCCTTATCAAAACAGACACCACCACTGTAATGTGGTACATCAACAAACAGGGAGGGACCCAATCTTACCCTCTGTGCAGGCTAGCCATGAACCTCTGGCAGACAGCCTCCTCCATGGGATTGCACCTAATAGCACAATACACAGGGATCAACAACTCCATGGCAGACCACTTAAGGAGAAACTTGCTGGACCCCCACGAATGGCAGCTCCACAGAAAAATCTTTTTGCAAGTCACTTAGGACTGGGGAACTCTGGAGGTGGATCTATTTGCTTCGCACCTCAACCACCAGTTGGAAAAATTCTGTACCAGGGATTATCATCACCTAGCATGAAGGTGGATGCCTTGACATTCCCCTGGAACTCCCTCTTTGTGTACACCTTCCCTCCTCTGCCTCTTATCCCCAAGGTACTGATCAAGGTAAGGGAGGAGAGGTCAAAGACCATACTCATTTGTCCAGATTGGCCCAGGCAGCATTGGTACCCCTTACTGCACAGCATGACATCTCAGCCTCCCAGGCAGCTTCCCCTCATCTCAGACCTCTTGACTCAGGTGGGGGGGATGCTGCACCCGGACTTGCAGACTCTCAAAATGACAGCATGGCTTCTACCCTAAAAGCAAACAAGAGGCCTCTGTTAAGCAAACAGGTCCTAGACATTCTCACAGAGGCCAGGAGGCCCAACACCAAAAAATCTTATGCAGGAAAATGGAAAAAATTCTGCTCCTGGAATCAGTCCAGGGAGTGCAGTTCACAAATCTTTCCTTCCCTCATATCCTGGACTATCTAGCAGAGTTACTAAATTCTGGCCTCTCCTTCTCGTCTATTAAAATCCATGCCTCAGCCATTTCAGCTCATTTCTATACAGAACTGCCCCTGTTCTCACATCCTTTGATTAAGCAGTTCCTCAGAGAGGCTTCAAATATCAGCCCTCCCAGAAGGCCACCCACACCAGCCTGGGACCTGAATTATGCTTTGAAAAAATTAACCTCACTGCCCTTTGAACCTGCTGCTTCAGCAGAACTAAAATACCTCTCCTGGAAGACTGCTTTGTTGTTAGCTATCACCTCAGCCAGAAGGATTTCAGAACTTCAGACATTGATGGCCTTTGAGCCCTTCATCATTTTCCATGCAGACAGGGTCTCCCTGAGGACTTAACCCCTCCTTTATGCCCAAGGTGGTATCTGATGTGACTCTCAACCAGGCCATACATCTAACCACCTTCTCCCCTAACCCTCAAAACAAGGGGGAAGGACTTCTGCACTCACTAGATGTGCACAGACAGCACAGATACTACCTAGACTGTACTAAAGCCTTCAGGAAAATAGACCAACTGCTGGTCAGCTTTGCCCCAGGGGCAGACGGGAAACCCATTTCCAAGCAAACCATATCCAAATGGCTATCACACTGCATCCATTTCTGCTACAGATTTCATGGGAAACCTCCCCCTAAGTCTATTCGCACCCATTCCACTAGTTCAGCCTCCACTTCCACAGGATTCCTGAGAGGAGTCCCCACCAGGGACATCTTGGAAGCTGACATCTGGACTTCTGTCCACATCTTTACTAAGCATTACCATCTTCCTTTTTTTCTCTAAAGCTAGGGCAGGGTTTGCCAATGCAGCTCTGCAGGGCATGCTGACCTAGGCCTAGGTCTCTTACTAATCCTACCACCCTTATCCTCAGCTTTGGGAATCCTCCCACAGGTGATGACTGCAACAGTGAAACATGAAGAACATGGTACAGTTGTGTACTCTTACCATAAATGTAGATGTTAGAGTGTATTCACTGTTGCAGCCCTGGTTTCCCTCCCTCCTTCCCCCTTGTATCCTCTTTTCTTAGGGAGACATACTCTTCTTATGGTGGCTTTTTGCCACCAGGTCACCCTTACCTTATTTCCTGGGGCTCCTAACTGGTTAGGGCAAGAAAAACTGATGTAATGGCGTCGGCTGCCTTGCTTTATAGCACTGACGACTTGACGTCAATCAACAAGCGACAGCACCCGCCGCAGAAAAACATGGACTCTGGCATTCGGGCCGGCTGAGGGCTACCACAGCAGGGATAACCTCACAGGTGATGACTGCAACAGTGAATACACTCGAACATCTACATTTATGGTAAGTGTACAGAACTGTAGTTTCCCCCTGCTTTTTGATGCGACAGAGGGAAATTCCAGGAAAAAAACCTCTGCATCTGGACCTGATCACTCGACGAAAGGATTGTTTCTCCACCCAAATCTTCCCTCACTCAGATTGACTCTCTGGATGATAGGATTTTAATCTCTCAAACACCTTTTCTCTGTGGAGGTTGTTCAAGTATGACAGGAAGCCAGGAGACCCACTATTAGAAAATCTTACACATCTAAATGAAAGAGGTTTTCTTAGTGGTGCCACAAATATTATCAGGACCCACTCTTATCAAAGGTCTGTGCTGTCCTGCAGTATCTTTGCAGATTATTTCATTCAGCACTGGCTTACTCTTCTGTAAAAACTCACCTGTCTGCTATCAGTGTTTGCCTGCCTCTCATTCCCCTGCTTATGGCTGGAGTGGAAGTCAAGCTTTTCCTGAGGAGACCGCTGCATCTTAACTCACCAAGGAAACCCATCTCTCCTTGGGATCTTCATTTTATGGTGGAAGAGCTGTCATTTCTTCCCTTTGAACTAGCATTGTCTGCTTCTTTAAAATTCTGCACTTGGAAAAGTGTTCTACTGTTGGCACTCCTCTGCTAGGAGAGTTTCTTTGTTGCAAGCTCTGATGGCCATATCACCATTTCTTATTTTCCACAAGGACAGGGTGACTCTCAGGGCTAATCCATCTTTAATGCCCAAGTTAGTGAATGATCTGTCCCTCAATCTGCTCTATTCAGGTACCTGCTCTTTACCCAATCCCCAAAATAGGGGGGAAAGAATCTTGCATTCCCTGAACATTCACAGCCAACTCATATTTTGTCTGGACAAAACTAAATCCTTCAGGCAGATTAACCAGCTGTTTGTATCTTTTGTGAGTCCTAAGTTGAGCCACCCAGTCTCCAAACAAATTGTTACAACTTAGATCTCCAGGGCCATCTGTTTTTGCTATTCACATTATGGTAAGTTCCTGCCTTCCTGTCCAAAATCTTATTCTACTAGGGCAGTGGCTTCCTTATGGGCTTTTCACAAGGAAAGAGATGCCAGGTCTATCTTGGAAGCTACTAACTGGTCCTCTGTGCACACCTTCACCAAACGCTACACAATGCTGTTCAATTCCAGGGCAGCTGTTGTTAGGTCTGTCCTGCCTGGACTGCTAGATAGCTCATCTCCACAGTAACCCACCACTCGTCTAGCTACCTCCTTCAGCTGTGGGGATCATTCATTTGTCAGGAATACTGCAACAGTGATTTCATTCAGGACATAATTCAGCTGTGTAAGTACTTATCATAACATAACTTATCACTGTTGCAGTATTCCTTCCCATCCTCTGGTCTAATTCAACTGACTTCTCTCCCCCAGCTTTAAACTCTTCCCTACTACATGGAAACAGGAGAGTTTACTTGCCTATTTGAGCTACACCCCTCTTAGCTGACCAGTCTCTTCTCTCAGTAGTATTCAGGCCGCTGGCTTGGTGACAGTTTGAGGAACATGCTCATATGTCCATCTGTATACCCCTGTGTGTATGAGTTTAGGTCGTGTATCGGACATATGACTTTGAGAAAGTACAGTTTAGTACCCTGGCCGGACATCACTGGTGATCACCCATATGTCAGGAATAGTATAACTGTGATCAGTAGGACATCTAGTGTTTTAGTAAGTTCAGTACTAGTAAGAAATTACTCATCTGATGTTAATCATCTTTCCATTCATCACTGATGGGTTCAGTTCCGAGCCCTCGGAACCGTGTAGGGAGGGTGGCCTAATGGTTAAGGTGTTTGCCTTACAAACACAAGGTGCAGGGTTTGAGTCTCACAAGGGATAACTGGCTAGGCTTAAAATGACTCGCAAGAGCACTTAGCTTAGTACTAATCTGTGAATCTATGAATTGGCCTTTTTACCAACCTCGTGCCAGCCAAAAAACTCTCGAGTTTCTACCAAGGATGCCCTTCTCCTGTTATCTCAGATCTCGTTTGCCGTTTAGCCGTAAAGACGCATTTCAGCCCAGCTCTCAGCTAAGTGGAACTTTATTTGATATTTGTGTATAAAACTTTGTAAATCTTCCTTTTTTTATAAAGCGAATATTATTTCTAGTCTGTTTTCTTCTGTCAGACCTTGTTTTGTTCTTCTCTTATCTACCCATTATTACCGTTGGTAATCTTTCTAGTACCATTGTTGGTATGGCCTTTCCTCCCTTACCCTTGTGGCATTCGTTCTATATGATAACAGGTATTTTTTCCTCTTTCCTGTAGCCTGCTAGGATTGTTTTTTACTAAGGGGTTTTCTATTTTCTCATATCTCTGTACTGGTACAATTGTGAATTTTTGAACAGTCTTTGGCTTATTTTTTCTGACTGGTTATACTGTTAGCCTGTGGTGTTTCTCTATCAAGATGTCAGATAAGAAAAGTACTTCAGGCTTTAAGCATTGTGCTTCATGTAGTGTATACTGTTTGGGGGTGCCACACCTTTCTCTGCATCCTCCTTGTGACATTTGTCAGTTTCAGTCAATGCACTCTTAATGAACGCAAAAATAAACTGATACTGAAAGGGTTACTTAAGTCTCCCTTTTCAGAGGCCATTTCTCCGATGGAGGTCTCAACCCCTCCCACTAAGGACAAAAATAGGTCCCACTCTGTTCCATCCTCACCATCAGGTGATCAGGGTAAGCTTGTCAGTCCTAAGGTATCAAAGCTGTCTTCGGAGCATAAATTTGCCTCTAAGGCTCCATCTTCCTCGGCTCCAAGCATCTCGAAACCTTCGGTACTGGCGCCAGTTTTGGCACTGTTTTTGGCTCCAGGACCGATTATAGACCTTACCATGCCTATTTCAACTTTGGCACCTGTGGCCACTTCGGCTCAGGACACAGCTTTGATACCTTCAACACTTAAGTTTTTGGAACAGTGCCATTTCATCACCGAGCGTTTTACCAACTAAACTAGATTTGACCCCATTACTCCCGGTCTCGAAACTTGAGACTTCGGTGCCGGCAGACGTTACACCATGGACCTGATACTCCCCTTCCGTTGATCCATTTCTGGGCCAAGTGTACAGCCCGTTCATCAAACATCCTGAGTCCCCGTCCGGAGTATCCACTAGATCCACCAGGAGCCTGTCGGAACATGATGTGGTGCGTCTTGTGGACCAGCTGTTGGTAGCCAGGGGGATACCCACACTTTCTAAGATCCTACCCCATGCGTGACTTGGTTTGTTTTCTCCATGGACTCCGTCTTACTCTCCTCCTTTGACCATTTCAGTTCCAAAGCCTTCTGCTCCAACATCCTCCTCGGAACCCATTTCCTTGGCGCCGATAGTGCACCTCACTCCGGCTCCGAGTTAGTCCCTTTGGTCCTTGGTTGCTGCGGAACCAGTCCTTCCTCAGTCTAGGGATTTTAGGGCAGGCGCTTCAGCCCGAGGTTCGGAGCCATGTTTCTGCTCGGTGCCAATAACCTCTTCCGCGCCGATCCTGCTTGAGGCTCCATCTGTGGGGGCGAGTTCGTCGGAGCAGGTTATGATGCCGGTTCAGAGGTTGTCTTTCTTGGTTCCAGGCTCCCGTCCCTCTTTGGGCGGACCTGCCTTCCATGCGATGGAGAGGGCTCTTGCTTCTGGAAGCACTCCTGGGATGTCGGAACCCCAGTTTTCACCCCCTGAGCTACAGCTGCCACAGACCATCCCCCCGGGACACCGGGCAGAGAAGCCACAGGACATACCTGTTCAGGGTACCTGCTCTTCCGAGTCCTCCTCAGAGACCCTCACTGAGGAGCCCCCTCAAAAGGAGACGTGTAAGAGGAAGCACATGGACTCACCCAAGGAGTCTTTAATGAAAGACACGGATTACGATGATGGTGAAGGGTTGCCATGGTCACCTCCTGATGATGTCTCCTTCTGAGATATCCTGGAAATGCTAAAACAGGTGACTGGAAGCCCTCCAACCCTTCATCTGAGGAGTCCATGTTCCTGCAGGCTTTTCGCACCTAGCCTTCTACCTCTTGGATGACCCCGCCTGCCAACGAACTCGTCCAGCTCATCATGCAGCTCGCGTGGAAGAACCCTGATTCCCTGAGGCGATTCCTCTGAGACCTGACAGAATTCTTTCCCCTCCTGAGGAGAACCCACATTGGTCGAAGGGGTTAGCAGTTGATGCTATGGTGGTAGCGGTGGTCACGAAAAAGGACTTGGCTGAGGAAAGTCCCCACTGTCCAACTGCCCAACAGGTAGTCCCAGATGGTGGACAGACTTGGGAGGCGAGGTTTTGCATCAGGGACCTTTGCTATACAGTCCCTGAACTATTTGCCACATTTTACGAGACTCCAGAGAGACTTGATCTCTGAACTGTCTGGGACACTCGCAGGACAGTTGTTTAACGAAGTCAGAGACAAAGTGGCCTCGCAGCTCGCAACCCTGGAATGGATATCTAACTTGTCCATGAGGTTGCTTTCACATGCGACCAAAGGGTGGCAGGAGCAGCGGGTTTGGGCATTGTCATGAGCCGTCATATCTGGATGCACATTTGTGACCTTGCTGACCCCTTCAAGTCTTCCTTTTTGAATGCTCCCATTGAAGCATCGTCCCTTTTTGGCTCCAAAGTGAAGGACACACTAGCCAGGTGCGAACAAGATGGAAAGACCCTGTCTGCCATAGGCCTATGATTTTCCAATCCTCAATGTACCTTCTCCTGGAACCAGAGAAGTGGGAAAATGTGGCACAGAAAATCTCACGGTCCTTTCCTTGCCGCACATGGTGATGATACCCTCAGGGACAGAGGTGGTAACAATTCCGGAAGATGACCCAACACAGGCAGAGGGAGGTCCACATAACCAAGGTTCCAGGGACTCTTCATCTGGACAGCCATACCAGTGCTCTAGAGGGGCAGCCCAATTGCTTACCTCTGGAAGCAGTCGGGGGTCGTTTCTCTCTGCACCAAGCTGCCTGGCAATCTATTACCACCGAAGCCATTTCCAGGGGAAGACAGTCCAAGGCACATGGTCCTCCTCAGAGGCCCACTTGCATATCAGTGTTCTGGAACTGAGAGCAGTGCTGTTAGCGTTACAGGTCTTTCATTCAGCTCTCCCTTCCGGGACAGTTGCAATCCAGTCAGACAATATGTCAGTGGTTTGGTATATCAACAAGCAAGGAGGAACCAAGTCCTACCCCCTGTGTCGAGAAGCCATGAGAATTTGGCAGTGGGCGATAGCTTCCAACTCCTTTCTGATAGCAATGCATATCCTGGGGAGCTCCAGCGTAATTGCGAACAAACTGAGATGATGCATCCTCCTGCCTCGCGAGTGGTCCTTCAACCCTGAAGTGGTGACAGAAATCTTCAGCCACTTGGGCCAGCCTTGCTGCGATCTTTTCGCCTCTCCTTCGAACAACAAGTGCAGCAACTATTTTGCCCTTCTTCCCTCAGAGGGGGAGTCCCCAAAGGATGCTTTAGTCCACGATTGGCCCACGGGACTTCTTTATGCCTATCCTCCCATTCCCCTGATTCCACAATTTCTAAAGAAAGCTCTTCGGTTGAGATGCAAGGTGATCATCCTCATAGCTCCTTTCTGGCCTCGACAAGTTTGGTTCCCCTTCCTTCGCCCTCACCTAGTATACCCGCCGTGGATTCTGGACCCTCTTCCAGATCTGATTACTCACCGCCAAGGGTTGATCCACCCAAATCTGTCCAGTCTCAAGCTGACAGCTTGGTTTCTCCACTTCCGTTAGTTGCCAGGCAAGCAAATCTCTCCTCGCCTGTTCGAGACATCTTCCTGGCCTCTCCTAAACCATCCACCAGAAAACTATATCAGGATAAATGGAAAAGGTTCTCCATCTGCTCTTAGGATAACATGCTAGACCCTTATTCAGCTTCAGTAACTGTGGTGCTTCAATACTTGGCTAGGTTTTTTAATAATGGAGCCTCTGCCTTTACTGTACGAGTACACCTAGCATCAATTTCTAATTTACACAATGGTATAGATGGCACCCCTCTTATCTCTTTACATCTATGCAAGGCCTTCCTCAAGGGAACCTGTCATGTCAGGCCTTCTTGTCAGACAGCTTGTGGAACCATGGAACCTCACTTTTTGGTCCTTCAATCTTTGACTCAAAAAGCTTTTGAACCTGCTGCAAAGTGTGACCTAAAGTTTTTGGCTTGAAAATGTTTGTTCTTGGTAGCCATCACGTCTGCCAGAAGGGTCTTGGAGCTGCAGGCATTGTGTATCAAGAGGCCCTATCTGGTCTTCCATAAAGACAGGTATCACTTCGGATGAATCCATCCTTCCTTCCCAAAGTTGTTTCTGAATTCTCCATTAACCAGACTATTAATCTACCAGTGTTCTTTCCGAATTTTTCCAATAGAGGAGAGTACTGCCTTCACTCCTTGGATGTACATAGGCAACTGAGATTTTACCTAGGCAGGACCAAACCTATCCGTAAATCTGAACAGCTTTTCATCTCCTTTTCTGGGTCCAGAATGGGAGATGCTGTTTCTACGGTTACATTATCGAAATGGCTAAGGGACTGTATACGTTTCATCTATTCCCTCAGTAACGAACCTATGCAAAAAAGTTAAAGTTCACTCCACTAGATCTATGGCAACATCTGTAGCTTTCCATTCCAGGGCTTCCATGGATGACATCTGCACAGCAGCTACTTGGGCTAAGCCTCGTACCTTTATCAATCATTACAAATTAGACTTGGTCTCCAGAGGGAGAGCTGCCTTCAGCTCAATGGTACTCAGGAATGTTCTTCCATAATGGCCGCCCATGGTCCTCAAGGCAGCTTGGGATTCTGTCCCATCAGTGATGAATGGAAAGAAGATTAACAACATCAGATAAAGAAGTTATGTCTTACCATAACGTTCTATCTGTGTTATTCATCTTCTTTGATTCATCACTTCCCACCCTCCTTCCCCATCCAAAGGCTTCTGGGGGATGGATTGGGTCCAAGTGGTGTCCTAGGGTATTTGCGCAGAAGTGGCCTCGGCTTTACTTCTCTTTCTCTAGCAAACTCGATCTGAGGTAACAGGGAGAAGGACATCCTGGGTAGAAATTTAACTCGAGAGTTTTTTGGCTGGCACAAGCATGGTAAAAAGGCTGATTCGGTTCCGAGGGCTCGGAGCCAAATCCATCAGTGATGAATGTAAGAAGATGAACAACACAGATGGAACGTCATGGTGAGACATAACTTCTTTTTTTTCTAAACTATTCCTGCAGATCAAGGGGGTCTCTTAGGGAATTTCAACTGTAGGAAATTCAGACATCATTGGCATCCTTGTTTCTGCATACAAGCCTACTAGTTTCCTTCTGGAACCCTTTTAGGAAGGCTAGAGGGCAATCTTGTTACTGGTGCAGCAAGGTAGCCTTCTAATACCTGTTAGCCTTCTTAAACAGATCTGTGAGCAAACGACACAAACTGTTGCCCTCTAAGGAGCCAAAACATTTCCTCTTTGTCCAGGCTTTTTTCTTATATTTCATACATTGTTTCAGCTTTATTTTGAAACCTGCATTTTTTTGTACCATTAATCTTTGAAGATCTGGAAATAGAACTGTATCCTAAATGTGTTAATTATAAAAATCACTTCATTAGTAACCCACATTGAATCCTTGAGACAAAAATTAATGTCTGTTCTAAGGATTTAAGCTCCTCTAGAAGACTAACTGAACAAGATTATGATGTTTATTGCCATTATTCAGACAAGGGGAATGCTTGAAACTTTGTTGGACCAGTTTGGAATCAGGTCCCCCTGATTACGCAAGAGTTGGGGGGAAAACAGTGATCCCTTACTGCTTGATTATCGCCTAGTACTGGTTTATTTTAAAGGTCAGATAATTATTTGAATAGGACTGTGGTATTCTAGAATGTGAGTCATGGTGCAGGCTAGTTTGTGAATATCTGTATGGAAAAGTGTCCTAGGATGAGGACGTTGCACTTCTTGTGAGCAGATGAAGCAGTCCTTTATTTATTTATTTATTTTATTTTATTTTGCACTTGTTTACCGGGATATTCCGACTGGATACATGTCCATTTTCAGCAGAAGCCCAGGGAGAAAAGCTCCAAAAAGGCATTCAACAAATGTTCAAAACACACAATAAAAGGATTTTTACACAGATGTAAATAAACACAAAAACACAAACAAATTATTACATTTTTACTCACATGGAAAATCCTAGACAGTGTTTTTAAGAATGATAGAGTATTGAATGCCTAATAGGCTGACCTGGTAGTAGATCCAAGGTGATCGTAGGATTTATAAGTTAAGAAACAAAGTGTAGGCAGAAGTCCTCCATGTGCACGAGTGATGGTTAGAGTTAGTCTGGATTAGGACAAGGACATAGGCATCGTTTTTTAAAGTACTAAATCAGACTTTTCTTGAATTGAGTTAGAGAGAGTTCAGATGTAAGATTAGCAGGAAGAGAATTCCATGTTTTGCCAACAGAGGTAGCAAGTAGGGATTTACCGGCTGTGTTGTTGGATTTGAGAGGGCGGCCACAGTGGTGCAGTGGTTAGCATTGTCACCTCACCGCAAGAGGTTCTCCGGTTCGATCCTCGGCTGGGGTGCCTTCTGTGTGGAGTCTGCATGTCCTCCCTGTGGTTGTGTGGGTTTCCTCCAGGTGCTCCGGTTTCCTCCCACATCCCAAAGACATGCTGTAGGTGGATTGGACACTCCAAATTGGCTCTAGGTGTGAGTGTGTGTATGTGTGTGCCTTCAGTGGAAGGTTGGGCGTCGGTCTGGCAACTCGACACTGTAAAACTCCACTGCTAATCATGAGCGGACAGGTGATCCGCTGTGGCGACCCCTAACCGGGAAAAAGCCGAAAGAAGAAGAAGTTGTTGGATTTGAGAGTTTGAACTAGTAGTCTTTCAGATGAACGAAGTGCGCTAAAGTTGCTGTAGGGGCTGATGAGGTTTTTAAGTATGGGTGTATTATCTGGTTGGTACAGGATCTTGTATGCACCTATTGGTTGGTTAACCAGAAGTAGGTTAGGCAGTTCAAGCCATCCTAGTAGATTTAGGTTATGACAGTGATGAGTTCTGTAGGCTGCATTGGTAGCAAATCTAGCAATGTGATTGTAACTGCTAGAAAGTTTATTAAGGTCAGTTTTGCTGAGGTTTGTAAATCGAGGGGAAGCATAGAGGAAGGTTGAGGATAGATGTGTACGAGAAATTACAGTTCTGGCTAATGGTGTTAGGAAGGGTTTGATCCTATGTAGTGAGCCAAGTTCTTTATTAATTGTTTTAATAGTTTTGTTGATATGCAGATCAAACTTTAAGGTTATTATCTATTATAACTCCTAACAGTTTGGTTGAGGAATCTGGGGAAATAATGGTGCTGTTGTTGGATTTTAATGTAAAGGTTTAGTACAGTCTAAAGTTTTAGAAAAAAAATGGCTCAAGGACAACATAATGTTCTGTTTAAATATTTTTAATATTAAAAAACACACAAGCTTTCATAACAGTGTGCATTCACAAGTGCTATAAAATCAGAGCAGAATATTGAGAAGCTTTTAAAAGGTAAGAAAGTCACATGATCAACTTCATCTGATAAATGTCTGCAAATCAAATAAGTACAACCTTATAAAAAAAAACT
>NC_056735.1:967504216-967521716 GCF_019279795.1 Protopterus annectens
TAGAAAAGTGACAAGATAAAAGGTTGCGTTTATCACCAGTTCTATTAGTGGTAGCATCAAATGCTGCAGCACTCTATCAAATGTGAATCACCTGTTCAGCCAGCATCCAAGAAGAATGAGGCCAAAGGTTTTATGATCAGATCTTGAAGTGGTCCCAGTTCAGAGGACTTTGGTAGGGGTAACTGAGAGTTGTAGCACCCTCTAAGTGAACTTAGCCTACCAATTCAGAAGATACTGCTGCTGGGTGTAGCACTCAACATGATCTAAATAAGGAGGCACAGTATCAAGAAAATAAATGTGTAGAGTTTGCTTTAGGTTTAGTAGTTTCTTACAGAACTGCACCTATACAACTGGATTTTTTTCTTGAAAATGCATGTGAAGTGGAAGCATGTATTTTCCAACAAGAAAACCATCATGACACCTGCCTTGTTAAGTTAGGGGAGCAGTTTTTTGATACTACAACTGAAGTCAAAAGTGACTCTAATGTTTGCCATTGCTAAGTGGTGAGAATCTGAATTTTATTTCTCTACCTGAAAACGAACCTCCTGGTTGTGATTTAGAAATCATTAAGAAACTCCTTGGTATTGGAGAATTGCTAAATAATCGGTGAGGTAAAATTTTTCTAAAACTTACCAAAGTCCTGGGGCAGTGTATGAAGGACCTAAAAGATAATGCAACATAATTAGACAACACAGTAGGCACATTACAAAATGAAAATGACACTATGAAGCACCAACTTCATAGTATATTGCTGCAGGAAGCCATTTCAAAGTAGAAGGCATAGGAGCTTGAGTATTGGGCCATGGGAATTAGTCTTATGACTGCTAGCATACCTGAATTGTAGAATCTAGATTAGTCATTACATGTACCAGCTAGTGAAATTTTGGATGAACTTTATAAAATTATGAAAGTAATACCAAGTAAGTAGGACATTGTATATGAACTTGTTTGACAACATCATGGATATAACAGAACTGTTATTCTTCACCTTCAGTCCATTAACTCTATGAATATTGTTTTTCAGACAACTGTAAAGAACCACAATTTTTTTTGTAAAACAAGTTTCTCTTTCCGTATTTCAAAATTTCTTGTCTCAGATAGCAGAAAGTTGGAAAACTTTTTCTGGAAATAACTAGCACTTTTGTTAGAAAGGAGTAAAGTCACAGTTTTAGTTTCTTGCACTCTTGAAAGCTGTTCAGAATGGTTTGCCTTTATCCTTCATGTCACTGGAGGAAACTGAAAAGGAGTTACCAGTATTTGATCTAGATTCAAATTAAGGCCATTTGGAGTGGGTTCCAGACTTCACTGCAATTTAAAGTTCATTTTCTGGGATTCAGAAAGTCTTTCTATGACTTGAAAGCTTTATTTCTGAAGGTTTCTTCATAATGATAAGCCTTTCCAATTGTTTGACTGCTCTACCAGTGCGGTTTCCCCCCCTTGTGGGGACCTTACTGCAGATAGGGGTCTCGCTGGGGGAAACTGTATGCTAATACAACATTCTGGGGGGAGTGGTTATTGCTGATTAGGTATGTGCTGCCCCCTGAAATGTCTGTGGCTCATAGCTTGCTTGGTCGTCTGATACAAAGTATGTTTTAGCCAAGAAAAACTTTACTCCAGGAGAAAACGTGAACTCTGCCATAAGACTCTGTTTACCCATTCATTCCTAGGGGGGATTACTTGTAGTGCTAGTAAATGACTGGAGCTATAGGAGTAGGGGTGTATCAGTTTGTGTATATGCATGTCTGTAGGGCACAAATGAGGCTGAATGAATGTGTGTGTATTTGTGTGTGTGTCTATGCATGGGTTAGTGTTTCTGTGAGTGTGAGCAAGTGTGAGTGAGCTTGTTTGTGAATTGAGTTGGTATATATGTGTGTGTGCGTGTCTAAATTTGTGCCTGTGACAATGTTAAGGGGGTTGTCTTTGCTAACATGATTCATGGGCGGATAGGGGCAACACTGGTGAGGTCAGATCTGATAGTGTAGTGTTCCATTCAAGCATGGTAATGAGATGCTAATACTGTGAGCTGATGCTGTCATTTTCATTCATTCCTCAGTGTATGGGTCTCTGATCTGATCCTTGGATCCAACTCGGCCAGTCTCTTTAGATTCTTGGATCTGACTCTCGAGCTCCTTCCTTTACCCATAATACTACTTGCGTTTCCAGATTACCTCAGATCTTGTTTCTGCTCTTTTTCATCAGGATTGTGTTCTCTCGAGCTTTAGGGTCCCTCATTAGGTATTGTGAGTAAAACTAGAATTTCATTTTTCTATTCCTTTCATTTCCTAATTGTATCTATTTAACCCTTCCTGTATTTACTCTTTCTTTTACCATTGTGAATACCGTTTGGGTAATTTTTTGTACCATTGTTGGTTATTAGACCCTCTTTTATTCTTTCTGTACCTCTTGAGGTATTCTTTCTACGATTGTTGGTAGATAATTTCTATTTTTCCTTCTTTGCTAAATAAATAAGTAAATAAATGCATACATATTTGTATGCAGTAACTTTTAGGGTATCTCTGCTTTCATTACTGTTGACTTTTGCTTAATTGTTGGTATGGCTGACAAGCCTACTAGGTTTAAGAGGTGCACTTCCAATTGGCATAAGATGCCCATTTCTGATGCCCATAGGGGGTGAGTATATTGTTTATGACCTTCTCATTGGCAGGTGCCTTTTGAGTTCTGTGCCGGCTTTAATTCAAGGGCAGTTAGTGGAAGGTGGAATAAGTTGGTCCTGAAGGGCTTTTTGCTAGCTTCTTCCTACACTACTACTTCTACTTCTGGAGCTCAAAACACTACAAAAAAAAAAAAAAAAAAAAACAAGGGTCTTTGGAGCTCTGGGAGCAAAGAAAGCACTCTTCTATGTAGTCTTCTGGACCTGTTCTAAGTTCGGAGCTGCCATCCAAAGTCAAAAAAGTGTCAGATCCAACAACCTCTGTAGTTAAGTGTCCTCTGATCCAGAATCAGAGATTGCTCCAGTTGTATCCATTCCTAGAGATCACAGTAAATCTTTCCAAGTCCCAGCTTCAACCAGCTCAAGTCTTAGAGTTTATAGGAGCTCACCTAGACACAGACAGTTCACATTATTGCACCAGAGCAGAATTCATTTCCTAAGATTGCATTTCAGATTGTGGACCATCCCTCAGCTCCTGTGAGATTGGTTCTTCAAGCCTTAGATTTGATGGCTGCGGTGATCACCCTATTACATATAGCTCACTTTCACATGAGAATTTTCCAGTGGACCCTGTCGGTGCAATGGTTGATGCTTTGGCATCCTTTAAAGTATCCTATAAAGATTTTGCAAGACTGCCAGGACTCCCTACTTTGTTGGGTCCAGTCCAATGAGCTTTGTCATGGATGCCCATTTATCTTTTCCTCCCTCATAGGCCATGCTGACCACAGATGCCTCCCAATTGGGGTGGGGGAGGGCATTAATTGGGACAGACTGTTCAGGGTACCTGGGCCCCAGAAGACACCAATTTGCATATCAATGTCTTAGAGATGAGAGTGGTCCTATTAGCATTGCAGACCTTTCATAACCTTCTCCCTGTATGTACGATTGCTATCCAGTCAGTGGTTTGGTACATCAGTAAAGGGGAGGAAGCAGATCTTATCCCCATTGCTGAGAAGAAATGTGAGTCTGGCAGTGGGCAATCTCCTCCAAGCGCTTTCTTGTGGCAATGCACATTGCAAAGATATCTAGTGTCTTAGCTGAAAAGATCAGCAGAACCATCCTGATGCTGCACGAATGGTCTCTCAATCCTGTAGTGACCGAAATGCTTTTTCATAACTGGGGTCAGACTTTTTCTGACCTCTTTGCCTCTCCCTTCAGCAACAAGTGCAGCAAATTCTTTACCCTAATCCCCCCTAAGGGGGAGTCACCGAGAGATGGTGTAGTCAAAATTTGGCCCCATGGTCTCCAGTATGCTTATCTTCCCCTTCCCTTAATACCCAAAGTTCTCCAGAATGCACAGTGGTTGAAGAGCAAGGTAATCCTCATTGCTTTCTTCTGGCCTTGACAGGCGTGGTTTCCCCTTCCTATGGTCTCATCTTCTATGCCCTCCAGATCTATAATTGCGCTATCAGGAATGATTCATCCAGCCATTCAAGGCCTCACGTTAACTGCATTGATTCTGCAATTCCAGTGATGGCTAGACAGTCCAGCCTTTCCTTTGCAGTTCATCATTTATCCTCATCTCAAAAACCTTCTACCAGAAAGATTTACAAGAGTAAATAGAAGAGATTTTAATACTGGGCAGAACAAAGAAACCTAGATCCCTTTACACCGATTACTGTTGTATTAGATTTCCTGACTTCAGTTTTTCTGGGTGGTGCTAGTTTCTCCACCGTAAAAGTCTGGCCCCTTCTTTAATTACCATGTGGGACAGTAATGCCTTCCCCCAACCTTCTTTTAAAATTTGTAAGGCTTTTTTGAAGGGTACTTGTCAAAGGAAAAAACTTCAAAGACCAATACACGTTAGGTTCAAGCAAGGCACCCTTTATTACTTGCAGCAAGGAGACAAAGCATGTAGGCACAAGGTTTGTCTGATTTTCTGGTGATCAGTATGTTATTCTTATACAGTTCTCTTCATGTCTCACAGAAAATGTTACTATTCTATTGCTGACGTAGTTGGATACAGCTTTCTGTGTGTTCTACAGAAAATGTTGCTAGACTTATTGCTGACTGGGCTAGGTTACTTGCTAGCTTGCAAAACATTTTGAGAAAAACAACCTGGCCTTGGGCTTATTTTAGCCCATTTCAATTTTTCAATTCTTCAATTGTGCAGTTCTAATACATGTGTTACATTTTATGTAGATTCAAGGTACATTTCTAACTTTGGTGCAAGTACTATTCGGAGCTTTTCTCCCCGGGCCTCCACTGAAAACGGATATGTATCCAGCTGGACTATCCCGGTCAACAAATGTAAAATAAAAATAAAATAAATAAATAAAATAATGCTGACTATGGTTTATACTTTCAAGCGTCTACTGTTTCCTTTATCAGTGCTTCTAACAGCTGCATACTTTCTCATAGCATAAGCAGAAATGAATATCTCTTTGTTAAGCTTCATGACATTAGCAGAAATTAAATGTCTCATTACGTTTCATGACATTAGCAGAAATTAAATGTCTCTTGTTAAGTTTCTAATAGCTCTGCAGATTCATGCAATGTGAACAGAATAAATGTATTAACCCTTTTAAACCTCAAATGCACTAAGCATACATATTGCTATTACATATTTTTTCTAACATTTCCCCCCTTTTAATACTTTTATTCTACTTTCAAGACAAGCATAAACGTTTTTTTTCTTCCCCAAACTTCTTCCTGCTCAGGATTTGCAGTTAAGAGAGTCATTCAGTTTAAGCTCATGAAAGCATTTTCAGTTTTTTAGCGATTCAAGTTCAGCATCTTGGTATAAGTTTTCTGAAACTGAAATGTTTATAAAGCCTTTAATCAGTCCTTTCATGCAGGGGATGCAGCAGCACACAAATACCACCAGAAGGATTATTCCTACACAGAGGGCAGTCAGAATGTTCATCAAGATACTGCCCCACCCCCAAACAATTTCTGGAAAAAGTCCATCAATGGATTTGGTCCTGGTTTGGTCATAGCCGACACCTGCTGAATCACCTTGAGATGGTTGTCTATCTCGTGTTTGTGGTCAGGAATATATGAACAGCACTCCTCCTGGATTAAAGCACACGTACCTCCTCTCGCCGCTAGGGTGAAGTCAAGAGCCATGTGATTTTGAAGCACTACTGTTCCCATGGCATTCAGTTCATCAGTCACCAACTCTAGGGCGGAAAATGTTGCATTACTCATTATTTCGAGAAGCTTAGACAATTTTCTCAGTTCCCAGATTGATTTTGGTGCTCCATATGCTATTACACCTGCCCACGATATAACACTATCACTGAAGTCCATGTGCATCAGTCCATCGCCCACAGCATAATGGTTTTTCCAGCATGCGTTGATTTGCCCCACTGGGTTGACAGGTTTCTTGACCTCTCGAACATTTTGAATTTTCCCTTGAGGTAAAACTGCTGTGTGTCGTATGGCTGGAACCAGGTAGCCCAAAAAACAACTGCTGGACCAATTCTCAGGTAACCATTTATATGCTTTTCTATCGCATACAAAAGTAACAATCTTCTACTTTAGTGGTAACTTTACTATGCCCTGGCTGTGCATGAAACATTTTTTTGTCAATTATAGACAGTTGCTTACAAAGATCAGCATTATGTTTTACTTCTTCAGTTGTCCTATGCATCAGTTCAAAAAATGTATCATAGCCCGTGTTGCAATAGGATCTGGTGTTATCAGGTTTAGTGTAGCATCTATAGGGAATAGTCATATTGCAATTGCTCCAACCCACCTGAACCGTATCATTTTTGTAAAAACACACAGTTCCCTTCTGTCGAACAGACAAGTGCAATGCTACTTTATCTTGTGATGTGACTTCTAATGTATCATGAATTAGGTTTTCCCAGGTCTTGTTGGCTCCTAGGGGAACTGAAGTTAACGGTAACACCCCATATGCTGTTGGTAAAGCTGTGCAAATCCAGCAATTCAAAATGTTGAAAGTTTCAGCATACACATATTTGATTGCCTGGTAAGTGTTAAAATTCGGGTGCCACTCACGCTTGTTTAGTTCAGTTTATGTGGCTGGAAAAAGAAATGGCCACAACAAAAAGATTATTGTCACTAGTACAATCAACAGGATGGTTATGCAATACTTTTGTGGAAACAGTTGTTCTGCATTTCTGTTTTCTCCGACTCTTCCAAGTAGGTGTATTTGGATCTTCCTGGATTCCGTCATTTTTTTCCTTGGACACGTGCTCTTAGTCTCTGCCCTAATAGGACCTTCAGCACTGATGGTTTCTTCACTGGGGTTGAGACGGATCAGTCCTATTGATCTGACCCCCCTTTGTAGCCAGACTTTGTGCTGAGGGCCCCGATGGAGAGGTAAGATTTTTGTCCAACTCAAAGTTCTTAACCAGTTTGCAGTGCGTCAGGTGTATCCATGAAGCTCGTTCTGCTATCTTGACTGCAGTGGGTGTCGAAAGAAGCACCTGGTAGGGACCTTCCCACCTCAGTGATGACCAATTCTTTCTCTTGATGTTCTTGATCCACACCGAATCTCCGGGTGACACTGCCACTTCTGATGTCTCGGTTTGTTTTCTATCTGAAACAGAATTTAACTGCAACAGATGTTTAAAACTCAACAACTTTTTCATATATTCAGCTAGTGTGAAATCAGCTTCCTGGTCTGATGACATGAGAAGTTTCCACTGGGGTGTGTGATAAGCCCTTCTGAATAATTTTTCAAAAGGAGTCAATCCTTTTGCTGTAGGGACAGTTCTCATGCTCAACAGTGCCAGGGGCAAACAGTATAACTAGTTTTTCCGTTTCAGCTATTAATTTTCTCAATTTGTTTTTTAGTATACCATTGTGCCTTTCAACTAGCCCTGCAGATTGTAGATGGTATGCACAATGATTTTTTAAAGAAATACCAAAACGCTTACTCAACTGCTGTATGGTTTGATTTACAAAGTGTGTACCATTGTCACTGTAGATTCTTTCCAGAATACCGAATCTGGGAATGATTTCTTTGACGAGAACTTTTGCCACCGTGGCTGCATCTGGATTTTTGGTTCTTCCACCCATCTGGAAAACATATCTACAATGACAAGACAATACTTCTTATTTTCACATTTGTTCAATTCTATGAAATCCATACAGATAGTGTGAAACGGATATGGTGGTGTAGGGGAACTCCCTTGCTTGGGCTTTATCGCCCCTTGTGCATGATGTTTGTTACAAATCTGACACATCAAACAACATTTTTTAGAGTAGTTTGTAAATCCGTATGCTGTGAACACCTGGTTCACCAGCTGTGTACCATCCCCCCTGTTGAGACATGGCACTGCCCATGGCTCAACAAAGCTGCATATCGGAACAAATTAGAGGGTAGTATCGGTTTTCCCTCTCTAGAGATGTACAGCCCATTTACGAGGATTGATCCTCATTTTATCCATCTTTGTTTTTCAGCTTGCGTAGTAAGTGTCTGCATTGTTTTTAACATTTCTAAATCTAAAATCTCAGAAGGTTGTAATTCCTCATTTAAAACAAATACTTCTGTGGCTGCTTGTTTTGCAGCTGTATCAGCACTCGCATTACCTTTTGAAATTCTGTCTCGTTGCGTGGTATGAGCTGTGCATTTACAAATGGCTATTTTCTGAGGTAACTGAATAGATCATTCCCCGGTTTTTCCACTGTTGCGCAAAAACATGTACAGTAGAAAAAGCATACTGGCTATCAGTAAAAATGTTTACACATTTACCCATTGCTAAGGTACATGCCTGTGTCAGGGCAATCAATTCTGCTACCTGTGCAGATAAGTTGTGTGGTAAAGGTTTTGCTTCTATAATCTCAGTATCAGAGACTACTGCATATCCTACTAGGTTCTGTCCTGCAGGACTCCTTTTGCACGAATCATCCACGTAGTATGTCGCCTCAGCATCATCCAAGGGGACATCAGTGAGATTTTTTCTAGGTAGTGTCTTTTGCTTAATTACCTGCAAGCAGCTGTGCGGTGTGCCATCTGCAGGGGTTGGGAGCAGAGTAGAAGGGTTCAAAGTCATGCATCATTCAATTGTCATATGAGGTTGGCTCAACAGTATAGTCATACAGGAAAGATGCCTAGCAGGGGAAAGATATGCTACCTTTTCTTGTAGTAAAATAATCACGACTGCATGAGGTACTCTCAAGGTGAGAGGGTGGAATAAGACTACTGATGCTGAAGCCTATACTGCCATTGCAGCTGCAACTACTGCTTGTACACAGTGAGGTAAGGACCGTGCCACTGGGTCTAGTTGTGAGGAATAGTAAGCAATGGGGCATTGCTTATCCCCATGCTGTTGTGTTAATACTGATGTCATGTAACCCTGCTTACAATCTACAGTTTGGAAAAAATATTTATGGTAGTTTGGCAATCCCAGAACTAATGAGGATGCTATTAACTGCTTTAGTTTACAGAAGGCAGATTCTGCCTCTGGTGTCCATTGTAACAAATCCTGTGCTGCCATAGGCTTTCTATATATAAGGTCAGTCAGAGGTGCAGATTCCAAGGCATAGTTTGGAGTCCAGCTCCGGCAAAAATTAGTTGTACCCAGGAAGGACATAATTTCCTTCTTGGTAGTGGGTTTTGGTGCTTGCAAAATTGCTATTTTTCTGTCCTCATCTAATGTTCTACCTTGCTTGGATATTACATATCCCAAGTATTTGACTTGTTTTTTCCAAAGTTGCAGTTTACTTTTATTTACTTTGTCCATCAGCGGCTAAAATTGTAGAAGTGCTATGGTATCCTCTCTACAATCCTGCTGGGTGGGGGCTGCCAGCAAGAGATCATCAACATAAAGTAAAATCTGACTGCCTCTTAGTGGGGTGAATCCCGCCAAGTTGCTTGCCATTTCTTGTGAGAATATCTTTGGACTTTCACAATATCCCTGTGGTAGTCGTGTATTTGTATACCTTTTCCCCTGAAATGTAAATGCAAACCAATACTGGCTGTCAGGGTGTATCAGTATCGAAAAGAACGCATTGCTGATGTCTACCACAGAAAAATACTTTTGTTGAGTTTTCAAATCATTCAACAGGGTGTGTGGGTCTGGCACCGTGGGTGCCCTTGATATTACCGCATCATTTACAGCTTGTATGTCCTGGACCATACGCCATTCTCAGTTGGCTTTTTTAACTGGAAATAAGGGTGTGTTACATGGTGAATCGGGAGATTCTACCAGTATTCCCCCTTTAAGTAAGGCTGCTATAATAGGCTTTATCCCTGCCTCTGCATATTTTCTTAAGGGATACTGTCTTTTTTGTGGTCTGAATGCTGACTTTGGCATGATAATAACTGGTCCCGCTGTACAAATAAGTCGTACATCTGATTTCCCTGACGACCAGAGAGTCTCTGGTATGTCTTGTAAGGCATTCTCTTCCTCCTTTAACAGGAGTGTCAATCAGCTGTCTTTGCTAGACTGCAAGTGCACAGCTGGGTTGGTCTGAGTTATCCAATTCAACTTTTGTGTTTGTATTCCTTGTTCTGACAGTTCTAGTTCTGTTTGTTTCTCCCATCTCGTGACTTTTTCTCCTAGGTCTGCCCATTCTAGGTTTCTGTTTTTGGTTAAGCTAACATGTGGTAATCGATTAGATTTATAAAGTGCAAAAAAACTCCTGGGGCAATAAACAGCTGGCTACACTGTTCCCTTCTGTGTCCCAGTACAGGTTACGCAATATCAATCTGTTTGCATAATTCTTAAATAATGCTTGCTCATATTCTTTATCAGGTCCTGGTGTGTTACAATAATACAGGGTACAGTGCAACAGGCATTGCTTATCAATGTCAAGGGAGGGGGACTTGCTGATGGCTACATTCATTAACTCCTTGGTCACAGTCCCTGGACCAGTCGTAACCAAGTCCTGGCTGTACCAATAAAACATTTCACCCTCCGATTGTACTGCAAAGGTATCAATTTCTCACTGTGCTTCCATAACTTGCATGGTTGGGACTACTGCTATACCAAATATCTGCATGAGGTCTCTGCCCAAGAGGTTTACTGGGCATTTTGCAGAAACTACAATTTTGCTTCTTTGTGTCAATCCTGAAACTGGATCAGTTATTGCCATGTTACGGGAGAGCGGCTCCCGATACAGCTGTCCATTAGCTGCTTTGACCAGTATATAATCAGGTGACTCTGCATTATATGGTAGTTTGGAGGGGTGTATCAAGGTTCGCGATGCCCCTGAGTCACACAAGAATTTGACTTCCCTCCCTTCTACCAAGAGTGTAACTTCTGGTTTTGTGTCTGCTAAATAGAACTCCAAGCTCAATAAAGCTAGGTCTAATATCTCTTTTTCTTCATTGTCACTAACTTCCTGCACTTCCTCTACTCCTTCTATCACATTCTCATTTGTCCTTTCTTCGCTAGCACTTTCTAGTGATTCCTGACTACCATACAGTCAGTCCTCACCCTCCTTATCTTCTGTTGTTGCCTTCTTGTTTTTTTCTTGCAATCCCTTGCCAAATGTCCCTTTTTACCGCATTTAAAACACACTCCCCTTTTCTTCCACCCTTCAAAGTCCTCTGATCATTGATCAGATTGTTTTGTTTCCCTGCGTGTTTTTCTTGCCTTTTTTCCCAGACTGTACTACATAAACTTCCGTTCCATCTTCTACAGAAAATTCTTGAGCTTTCTTTTTCTTTTTGCTATTAAAATGCCTTTCGGCATGCCTAGCATATACAAGTAATGATTGTAACCTGCTTGTACGATGGTCTACCATGTGTTTTGTAATAAAACTGCTTATAGGCATGCTACTGCCTTTTAAAAATGCATTCTTTAACTGCTGTTCATATGGGTAATCTTGTGTTTGATCTTCAGGTACCTGCATTCCACAGTGATTATTAAAACACTCTAACAATCTGGCATAATACCGGTCAATTGTTTCACCTTCTTGTTGGATGCATTGATTAATGCAAGTCCAGTCTGCCCTAGGTTTCCATTTTTCAGAGATGCGGTCTGTCAGACCTTTTACTCTGGTGTCTAATTCTGCGCTGCTATGTGGGAGGGGTCTTTGTGCAGCGTCACGGGGATTCCAGTTCCCACTAATCATGTACCAATCTGGCCCTACAATCTGTCTAACTACCTTTTCTATCTCTTCTCCGTTTAGATTATAACTCAGCCTCATTCCTTGTAAATCTTTTGAGAGTTTTCTAAAATTAACCTTTGGATGGGGGATTCCCTCAGTGGCTTTCCGGATGTCTTCCGGAGTCCAAGGTTTGTACACTAAAATAGTTGGGTCCTGATTGTCTTGACCTGCCTAAGGATTGGGTACTTCTATAAGTGGGCATATTTCTTCTTCTTCACTTATAGATTGTGAATTCTTAACCATCTGCCATAACTCGATCCCTTCATCTGATTTACCTGCCTTTGTTCGGGACCTGGTCCTGATGGGATCTCTAACTTTAGTCAGTTTTAGTTTCATAATATCTCTATCCACAGGATATAGTGGAGGTGGACTAACTTGTTCACTTGCTTCATATTCTGGTAAGGGAGGCGTAGGTGCTGATGCTATTACTAAGTTATTGTCCTCCTTATCAAAAAAAACATTGTTTTTAAATTTTTTCTTTTTTGTTCCCTACAGTTTACTTCTTCTAGCCACCTGTGTGCCTGAGGAATTCCTAATCGACGTTGCTTCTTTACCTGACCTTTGGAATCAGTTTTGAGCTGTTTGATAAGTTTGATAAGCAAAGATTTTTCTAAGTTTCTTTCGAATTCGTATTTATTAACCCATTTTGAATAATATCTAACATTGTCGGCGTGCTGTGACTGCATGTATTTTGCGTCTTCTGTTAACGGCAGATTTCGGGGTCTTTTTGTGCAATTATTACCCATTTTGTTTCACCCTTTGATCGTTACATAACTTCTTAATTTTTTAACGAGGTACCACGGATTTTGTTATAGTCTCTTCAGAATGACTGCCTACTTGTTCTGTTTCTCCTGATCTATGAAACTTGCAAGAAAAATACAGTCTTGACAAAAACAATACACATCTAGTCCCTGATCTAAACAGAAAAAAGAAAATTTGCCTTATCTGAGTCTACGTGATTGATCACTGATTCGTGGAGATCTGTCCTTCAGTCACAGATCAGAAAGTGGCTGGCCTCTTTTGAATGACAATTCAGTCAGAAAACTTTTCATATAAGAAGAACCGATTTGGTTTCTTCCCCGTACGGTTTCAACCACCTGGCTGTCTGATCCAAGGTGAAGAGAGGGCTCCGGCTCGAAGGACCAAATCTGTCAAAGGAAAAAACTTCAAAGACCAATACACGTTAGGTTCAAGCAAGGCACCCTTTATTACTTGCAGCAAGGAGACAAAGCATGTAGGCACAAGGTTTGTCTGATTTTCTGGTGATCAGTATGTTATTCTTATACAGTTCTCTTCATGTCTCACAGAAAATGTTACTATTCTATTGCTGACGTAGTTGGATACAGCTTTCTGTGTGTTCTACAGAAAATGATGCTAGACTTATTGCTGACTGGGCTAGGTTACTTGCTAGCTTGCAAAACATTTTGAGAAAAACAACCTGGCCTCGGGCTTATTTTAGCCCATTTCAACTTTTCAATTCTTCAATTGTGCAGTTCTAATACATGTGTTACATTTTATCTAGATTCGAGGTACATTTCTAACTTTGGTGCAAGTAATGCTGACTATGGTTTATACTTTCAAGCGTCTACTGTTTCCTTTATCAATGCTTCTAACAGCTGCATACTTTCTCATAGCATAAGCAGAAATGAATATCTCTTTGTTAAGCTTCATGACATTAGCAGAAATTAAATGTCTCATTAAGTTTCATGACATTAGCAGAAATGAAATGTCTCTTGTTAAGTTTCTAATAGCTCTGCAGATTCATGCAGTGTGAACAGAATAAATGTATTAACCCTTTTAAACCTCGAATGCACTAAGCATACATATTACTATTACATATTTTTCTAACAGTACTCTTCTGCTTAGACCTCCAGTAAGAGACACTACTCCACCCTGGGATCTTACTGTTTTATTCCAAACTTTTATCCAATCCCCCTTTGAACCTTCGGCTAAGTCAGACTTAAAATTTCTGTCTTGGAAAACAGTTTTACTTGTTGCCATTGCATCTGCAAGGCGAGTTTCTGAACTCCAAGCACTTTCTTCAAGACTGCCTTATTTGGTATTTCAAAAAGATTGAGTGACCTTAAGTACAAACCCTTCCTTCCTGCCTGAAGTAATTTTTGAGTCAAATATGAATCAAATAATGCATTTATCAGTCTTCTTTCCATAGGTTCATAGGTAGGTACTAGACTATCGGCCAAAGGGCCTACATAAGCCTAGCCAACAAGGTTCCCTGGCTTACGCCACCCAAGAAAGTTATTTTCCTGTGCCACTGTTGAGCAGAGACACAGAAGTAATCCCCGGGGTGTATTTCCTATTTCCCATCCACTCATCAAGATTTTTCTTGAAGAATGCTAATGAAGAACTGTGCTTGACATGGGTAACCTGTTCCAGAGAATTGGAAGTCTCTGGGACAGGAATCTATCCTTCCAGCATGTCCTGTTTATTGTGGTGACAAGGTTTAGGTCCCTAGAGCATGTAGCTCAGAGGGATTGGGATTTCTTTAGGTGTAGCATGTCCAACAGCTCTGGGTTTGACATAGCTTTATATGTTAGGCAGAGATCACCTCGGAGTAGGTGATATGCTACGTAGTAAAGTTAGAGTTTTTTGAGACAGTGTAGGGCATTTGTTTGAGGCCAGTAATCCTCTTTGTGTAGTACTTCTGTGGCCTTTCCAGCTGCTGCAGATGTCTTGTGAGGTACATTCCAAAAGGGGCGTTGTACTCTGTAATGGGTCTAATGAGTGTCGAGTAGAGGGGAACAATGACCTATTTTTTCCTGGATGAGAACCCTTTTATGATGAGGTGTGCCACGTAGAAGGACTTCCTGAATATTGTGGCTATGTGACTATCAAAGGAGAGACTACTGTCCACCTGGGTCCCAAGGTCTCATCACACATTCAGTGTTAAGTAGATTGCTCCCTATGTGGTAGTTCATGGGTACAGAGTTTTTAACCAAAGGGAATGACACTGCACTTTTTGGCATTGAGCTTGAGGCCATGGCTCTGACACTAGGCATCTGTCTCAGCGAGGCCCTTCTGTAGGATGTCAGCATCATTTGGGGCTTGACTATGGCTGCTAGTTTGCAGTCGTCTGCAAATTTCGTTAGCCAGAGGTCTTTTGTGTTAGCCTGTACTTCAGAGAAGTAGATACCAAACAGGAGAGGTCCCAGGACGGAACCCTGTGGTACTCCACTTGTCACTGCTTTGAGGTCAGATTTGGAGTCTGCAACCTTTACAGTGTTGGTTCTTTCTGTGAGCCAATTGGGAACCCATCTTGTGATGTAGGGATTTATACCTAGTTTAGTGAGTTTAGCTATACTTCCAGAATGGGGGATGGTGTCGAAAGCCTTGGCAAGGTCAAGATAGGCTGTGTGAACCACCTTACCCTCATCTACGGCTTTGGTGACTGCCTCAAAGACGTCGATCAGGTTCAGGAGGCATGATCTGCCTTTCACAAACCCGAACTGGGTGGGATCCAGAGTTTGGAGGTTACCAATGTCTTTGTTTATGAGTTCCATGATGATACGTTCCATGGCCTTGCAGACCAGGCTCATCAGGCTAATAGGTCGATAGTTCCCAGGATCAGTGGTGGCTCCCCATTTGTGGAGTGGGATAACTGTTGCTGTGCGCCATTCAGTGGGTACAAAGCCTGATGTGAGGATACTATTGAACATGGTGCTTAAGTGGGGAGCCAGTTCGTTCTGAAGTTCGTGTACAATGCAGGCCTGGGATGTTGTGTTTTTGGCTTTAGAGAGTGCAGCTTTTAGCTGTGTAGTTGTGATTACAGGGACTATGCATTCTTCCTGTATAGATATGGGGCCTTTAGGGGGTGAGGGGGTAAAGTTAGCACTGAACCTGTCTGCCAGGATGTTGGCAATATCATTTGGTTCTGTAATTTTCGTGCCGTTGTGCTGTAACTCAGAGCAGATTTAGGTGTTGCCGAGATTCTTGACATAGCTATAGAATGCTTTGTGGTTGTCCTTAGAATTAGTGCTGATTTTGTTTTTGTAGCTAGCTTTGGGGGATCTTATAAGGGATCTCAGCTTCTTACTGAGACTGACCAGGGAGCTCCTCCACTCATGGGATTTTACTTTCTTTCCCAACAGTTTCTTCCTTTTGTTGTACAGTTGGTTTATGGCAGGGAACCACCAGATCGGCTTCCTTTTTTGGAGGATAGCATTTTGGTTCTGTTTGGGATAGCATGATCCATGCAGTCATGTAAGTTCTTATATAATGCATTTGTGTAGGAATCAGCAGTTGTAACTGTATTGTCCATCTGCATGGGTGTCATGAAGTTCACCACTTCTGTCTTAAGAAGCATGAGGTTGGCTTTGGAGAATTTTTTTTACCGTGTTTTCCATAATAGGGGGTGGGGGCGGGATGAGGATATCAAGGGTGATTCGCTTATAGTTGGATCGGACCAACGAGGAGTTGACTTCAGGTGTGAAACACCGGTCACTCATGTTGGTAATGATTAGGTCTAGGATATTGTTGCCCCTGGTGGGAGTGTGGATAAGTTGATCCAGGGCATTGGAGTTTATGAATTCCAGAAAGCGTTGAGCTAAGGAGTTGGTAGATGAGTAGTTTTCCCAGTTAACCCTAATATTTGCCAGTACATCAGGAAACGAGGAGTGGGAATCCTGGGGCATGGTGGGGGATCTGTAGCAAGCTACAATTTGGATTGCAGTTTTGCCGAGAGTTAGGTCCACTTGGATAACCTCAGATGCATTATGCTGAGCAACTAGCCTGGAGGTGTGGATATCCTTAATGAATATGGACACACCTCTGCCTTTGGTGTTTCGGTCCAGGTTACATGGCCGAAAAGTGTGGTATGAGTTATAGCCTGGTAGTGCAGGGGTGCTCTCTGGAGCCTTGAACCAGGTCTGAGTCACTGCACCGATATCGTTGTTCTCCATTTTAAGGAGTGCCTCGAGTGAGGGCATTTTGAAATTTAGACTTCTAGCATTGAGTAGCATTACCTTTAGTTTGTGCTTGCCTGTTCTTGTTACAGTGGTGAATTTGTCATTTGAACCTTGCCTAAAAAAGGCACTATAGGGGCAGCAAGAGCCTTAGCCAGTATCTGAAATCCCAGGGGCGACAGGTGCAGGCCATCTGTGGCAAAGCGTCGTGGTCTGTCGACCATGTCATCCAAAGCAGACAGATACTGGATCCCCTTAGAATGACACCAGAAGCTTAGCCAATTGTTGAAGTCAATCTTTTTGTCCTTGTACTGCGGTATCATTCTGGATGATGGCAGAATGCTACTCAGGGCTAGGGTCATACCTGCCTGGGCTACAAGATCGGAAAGCTCTTCCATGTCTCTTTTCATGTAGTCCAGGGAGATTCATCTCAGGTCATTCACACCAACATGGACAGTGACAGTCTCATATTTGTACTTGTTGTGGAGTGACCTGAGTGCGTGGGTTATGTGGCGGATCCTGGCACCCGACAGGCAGTTGACAGTAACCTTCTCCTTGTTTAGTCTGGTGAGTGGAACATCAGTGTGTTTGACTATAGAGTCACTTATGACTAGTGTGTTGGGTATGTTGTTTTGCCTTATTGGCTGTGGTTGAGTGGCACACTGAGTCTGTGGGCTGTGTGTCATTTGGGTTGTGTTGGGGGATGGAGATTGCTTGCATTTCTGCTTTGGAGGTCTCTGTTGCTTAGACAGATTATTATTGAGAAATAATCAAAATTTGACAGTAAGGGAGAATACATGCTACATCTTTTAGATGTACATAGACAACTTAATTTTCACCTCCATAGAACAGAAAGATTTCAAAAAACAGATCAACT